>NC_090319.1:356058434-356358434 GCF_040869045.1 Eurosta solidaginis
AGAATTTGATTCTCACATTTTTATTTGTAGTTGTGAGGCAACCATGTTCGGCATATTTCAAGAAATATTCATATGTGACCTGGAATCATGCAACCACCTTATTGTGCGCAAATACCGTTCTTCACTTTTTGAGTGGTTCTTATCGCATTTAAAGCCAAATCGGACCACAAATACGATTTTTTGAAATATTTCGATCCATGCGCCATCTATCGGATTTTTTTCTTATTATTGCATTGTCATCGGGTTCTGAACTATATTCCAAGTTTCAAGTTTGTAGCTTATCGGGAAGTTACTTAAATTTTAATTGCAAAATTCGTTCACAACGGCCAGCCGCTACACAGAGTCAATCTAAACAAAAACAAAAAACGCGTTTTTCTCGAAAACTTGTTTTCGCACAATGGGATCGTTTCATGATTCCCGGTCACATATATGTATATATTTGACTCCTTATTTATAATTCAAATTTATCATGTGTGTGTGTGAAAGGTCTTGAAGCTGAAAACCTAAAGCTCCAATGTCAACAAAATTTATCTAAAATAGCCATGAATACAAACGAGTACATATGTAAATATAATTCTATATAGAAAACTGCCGCCACAACAACCAAAATAATCTACAATCTACAACTTATTAAAAAATATTTATAACCTTAAAGCGACCAGGAGCAGATGCTAAGCCGTTGGTGGTATGTGTGTAAAGTACAGTGGCTACCTTTTTTTTGTGGCGGCAAAAGTTTTTGTTAAAAGCAAAACGGAAGAGCAACACCGCAGCGGATGGCTGCTACAAACGGAAATGGCAAAGATTTATGAGTAACTGGCAGGAAAAACGGTACATAACACCAAAATAGTATAAGAATAAAACGAGTTTAATACATGAAAAGCATTTTACTATTAGCGGCGAGTGAAAAGAGCGCATCTGTGTGGAAATAAACATCATTAAAGTATTTTTTTAATTTTTTTAGTAGTTCTGGTTGATGAATGGATCTCAAACAAATAGCGGACTAACAATGAAACAACTAAAAGTAGCAGGTAATCAAGCAGTAAACGTACATAACTGCATCAAGCGTATGTATGTATGTATGTGCTTACGACTTAAAGGTTAAACTTATGTTTTAATAATTATTAAAACATTAGTTTTTCTGCAGAAGAGTATTGGGCCAAGTTTCTCATATTTTTGTTCCAAATATGTACCCATTTTGGATTTATAGCTCGTCTCGAGACCCGGTTACCAAGAGTTCGAATACATTCCTTAAAGTAGATTTGGTAAATTAGATTAAATAAGTATTTAGTGTGCAGAATCCTTTCAAAACGAATTATACCATGAATACGAAAAGATGCTACCAAAAGTCACCGTCATCTGACCAGTTTTACCGTCATATTTTTGTATCCGATATGTTCATTTTGTTCTCCCTTTTGTTTCATTGTCTTGGTATTCTGAACTGTGAAGCCATAAGTTTGCAGCTCATATGCAAGTCTTTTAAAAATTATTCGCACCACCTACCGTTCGATTTTTCTAAATATTTCAAACCTCTTGTTTACCGAATCAAGTTTGTAGCGCAATTGTCGGCCCACGCGTCTCCTAGTGGAAGTTTTGGTGACAGGTATTGCACCTTTTGCCCTCCAAATTGCATTTAAAATTTCAAGCTTCTGAGTTTTCCAGAAAGTTATATAAACATCGAAAAAATCAATGTCCTTCTGTTAAATTGTCTTGATCTCTGAGCTATGTGTGAGGTTGGAGTTGGTAGCTCAAGTGGAAGTTCCTCAAAACATAAATGCAAAGTTCCCCCGTTTGTACAAAATTTTCAATTATCTTGCTCCGGATTCTCATCTACATATGAAGTGCTACGTTTGTAGTTCTTTGGGGAGTCTCGCAAAAATAGAATGCAAAATTCCATACGGCCCGCACGATTTTCCTTTATACCATGTGAAACCCATCAAAACTTTCGGAAAGTTACTGATCCCAAGCTTACAAGTAATGTTTTTTTTCCTCTTTGTTGCATTACAGTAGATGAAGAGGACAAGACGAAGTACTTGCTGTCATCCAAGTAAGAATCATCTCATTTGCGCCTTCCTATTCACGTCAATGTTGGCGGATATAAACTATAGACTGAGATTGATTTGATTTATTTGGGAACCAGTATTACCAGCAAAACAACGTCGGCGTGGGAATCCAACGGAAAATAACTTTTGCCGACAAGGTCTACATTGGACTGAATAGACAATTGAAAAGGAAAGTCTGCTCTCGATGAACGAAGCTCACGCTTTACATTTCGCTCAAAATATCTGAAATGATGTATGGTTCGGAATCATGAAACATGTTGAACGAAAATGAGACTGCTCTGGGAGTGTTCGAGAAAAAATCTTTACGGAAATTTATGGTCCTGTCCGTGATGCCAACGGCGAGTAAAGAAGGAGGTATAGCGATGAGCTGTATGAGCTTGATGCAGATATGACGATAGTGTACCGAATAAAGACCCAAATGCTTCGCTAACTAGGTAGTGTTATGCGAATGGATGAATACGCACCGGTCAAGAAAGTATCTCAGTCGCCACCGTAGTTTAGAAACAGGGGAAGGTGAAAAACTCCACCGAGTTGGGGGAGACCGGTGGTGGAAGATTTGACTTCGCTGTGTGCTCCCAGTTGGCGTATCGCGAAACAGGTAAAGCTGGCGTGACTTGTTACAAAATGGCTAAAATCGCTTAGGTGGTTAAGCGAAAATTAATGATGATGATTTTAATGTATTGTTCCGGTAGCCTGATTTAAGTGTAGGGTCTCATATTTCTAGCTAAATGAGGAGTAACTTCAAAATAATCGAAAGATTCAACATGATTTTTTTGAAATTTCTAAAAATCTTTGAATATCTCGGGGCTTTCTCCATCTAAACTTTTTATACCTTTCATGAACATGAAATGGTGTATTAACTTTGGTCCGATGTTTGTAACGTTGAGAAATATAGAAGATAGACTCACCATTAAGTATACCGAATTGATCAAGGAGACGAACTGAGTTGATATAGCCATGTCCGTCTGTTTGAACGCAACTAGTCCCTCAAATTTTGAGACATCTCAATGAAATTTGGCACAACGATGCATTTTTGTATTATATTAGACATTTGTCGGATCCGGTAGGATCGGACACTATAACATATATCTCCCATACAACCGATCGTTCAGATAAGACGATTTTGGTCATTTCTGCCGCAATTTAGAAAGTATAAACGTGAAACCCGGTGATATATATTCTAATATATCGTAGAAGATATCCTGAAAAAATCAGCTAGATCGGAGCTATATATAATATATATCCCATACAACCGATCGTTCAGATAAGGGGGTTTTTGCCATTTTTTATTTTATATTTATCTTAAAAATCGTTTGGTATGTACATCTGTTCACTATATATTTCCTATCTTATACATCCTATTATTTGGAGATTACGAACGGGATAAGATTCTTGTCAGCCCCATTCATGAAAGGTATGAAGTCTTCGGCACAGCAGAAGACAGTCCCGTCCTTACTTGTTTATGCTTAATATTGCTTCTTGCTTATTGTGAAGTTATCCCAAGACTCCTTATCTCGTATGAGTTTTCTAATTATCTTGACCAGTGCATCACCTAGGCGATTATCCTTCTGCTGTATTGTCACAGTTATTAGAAAATATTCCCAGTTAAAATTTTCTGCAGCGCAGATGCCACTCCAAGTCGGCATGAAAGGTAGGTCCCGTTCCGCTAATCTGTGGAAAAAATAAAAACGCTCGACTAACATTGGAATAGAGGCTCGACCTAAATCTCCTCTTGAGTATATCGTGAGAAATATTTATTTTTTCATGCGCTTATACGAGGATTACTATTTACATTTTGAGCCTTGGCAACACTAATTGTTTGCCGGCGCCATCTGACGTTTTCAATTGAAAGTTTGACGTTTTTAAGCATACCCTTCTGCAGAAAATTTTGACATACGACCACAACTTGTGTTGTTTACAGTAACTTAAAAATGGTATCTCAGCGAAAAAATGGAATTAACTCGTGAAAATTTTCGTGCGATGATTTTTTACGACTTTCGACGTGGATTATCAAGATAGGAATGCTTTGAACAACTTAATTCCACTTTTGGTGATGAAGCCCATCCTTTGTCACTGTGAAACACTGGTATAACGAATTCCATAGTGGCCGCCGTTCGCTCAAGGACAAAAGTCGTGAAGGTCGTCCAAAATCAGTTGTTGTGCAACAAAACATTGACGCTGTGCGCGAACTTATAATGCAAGATCATCATACGACTCATCGTGAGATTGAGGCATCCCTGGGAATTAGTATGACGAGCATCAATAAGATATTGGATGAAAATTTAGCTGTCAAAAAATTTGTTCGCGTTGGATCCCGTATAATTTGACAAAAGCTCAATCCTCAATACCTCAATCGGAGTGGAACAAGCGCTACGAAAATTGGTTTGGACGCATGCAAAAGTGTATTAATTATCATGTATAATACTTCGAAAAACAATAAAGCCATTTTCGATAATAAATTCCTGTCTCTTCATTATTAGGCTCAAAATATAAATAGCGACCCTGGTATTAGCTTCACGTTTTATACCAAATAATAAAAAGAAAAGAATTTACAACCAGCTTCTTACACAATTAACAACGAAAACCTTGAAAGTGTTAATTTTTTTGTGGACTTGGGAATTACACTGAAATGCAAACTTAAGAACAAATCTCATATCAGTGCCACTGTCAAAAAAGTTAAAGGTATTCTAGTATTTGTGAATAGGTGGTCAAAAGAGTTTAGCGACCCCTACGTTACGAGTATGACTCAATAGTCTGGAATCCGGGTTTTCAAGTCCATATTGACAGGCTTGAATCAATACAAAAACTGTTTTTACTATTTGATTAAGGAATTTTCAATGGGACTCTTTATTTAATCTTCCACTTCTTCGATTAAAATTATCAACTTTCCAACTTCTGCAAGTCGAAGGGAAATACTTGGCGTAATATATATGACAAAACTACTGAATGGATCCACTTCAAGCCCATTTCTTCTGAACGAAGTGAGCTTTAGTGTTCCCTGTCGAACTACGAGACACTACAAACCTCTTATTTTGAAACAATGTAGAACAAATTTCGAACTTAACGAACCTTTCCGGTGTTTGTGCCAAGATTATAACTCTCACTCAACTTGATGTGTCGGACTCCCTTTTTCTATAAAAAAGACTGTTCTTATCTCCCTTAAACGTTAATGATGTATATGTTTTTTTTTATTATTAAACGATTTTATTTAGGCTGACTTGACAGGCTGGTTGGAATGCACTTTTTTGTAATTGAAATTTATGTAACTTCACGATTAGCTACAAGCTTAAAACTTGGAATATAGTTCAAAACACGATGACAATGCAATATTAAGAAAAAAACCGTCGCTAGGTGTCGCAAGGATCGAGATATTCCCAAAAATCGTATTTGTGGTCCGATTTGGCTCATAATTGGAACACATAATACATACAAGAATAGAAAGCGATCTATGAAAAAAAACTCCGCTAGGTGGCGCAAGGATCGAGATATTCACAAAAATCATATTTTTGGGCCGATTTGGCTCATATTTGGAACACATAATACACACATGAATAGAAAGCGACCTATGATGTCCGATTTGGCTCATATTTGGAACAAATATTACATACAGTCCGGTAGAAGTGACTTCAAAATATTTTGGAGTTGGAGGAGGGACAAGCATACGTGGCGCAGAGTCGAGTAAAGTCTTTGGAAGGATTATGTATTGAGGACTTAGATTGTAACAGATTGTCAGAAAGAGTCCTTGTAATAATGAGTCACTAAATGAACTAAATAGAATGAGAAATAATAGGCAATTAAATAAAGACTAAAAACTTGAAAATAAAATAATTAAAAAAAAAAAATGTTTAAGTTAAACGGTTTTATTGAAAACAATACTTACATGAAGTAATAATAATACTAAAAGCTATAAAATAATTAGGTAGGTCCTACTGATAGTCATATATAAGACCAACTGAACCTCAATATGGTTATCCTACGCCTCACATTTTTAGACATTTCACGGGCCCAACGCTTTTATTTAATTGTCTGATCAACGCCCTAGACTGATAAGGAGTGTGATGACTAGTACCTAGGACCTACCTAATTTTTTTCTAGCTTTTAGTATTATTATTACTTCAAAAAAAAAAAAAAAAAAATATATAAGTAATACAATTTATAAATAAAAAAAATTATAAACAGGATTTGGCTGGTATCATTGGGCCACTTGAGCACTGCCACAACGTACAATTATTATAAAAAAAAAAAGTTCCTTATACTGATTGGTACCCGTCTTTTCAGATGATACAGATATGCTTGTGTGTAATTCTTATAATTATTTTATTTATTTATGTATACGGGCAAGTATGAACTTGGTTCTATACTCAGTTGATAAAAGCAAAAAAGAGTTGTTGTCTGTTTTGGTAGAACCTCAACTTTGTATATTCTGAAGCCCTAATCAATTACACGACTTTATATTTGAACCAAAAACCTCATGCACAAGCGATCAGCTCACTTTCCGCTCTATGTTTTTGTAGCTATTTAAATAAATAAGTAGCAAGAATCAGAGTATACGGCTCCACCTGTGCTTTACCCAAAATAAACGGGTTGGGATAGAGAAGCAATAAAAAAAACCAAGCAAAATGATAAAAACAATGGAAGGGATCTACTTAAATTGTAACCACAACAAAAATAATCAGCACATAGCTTATACTTTATGGCAATATTAACGGTAGCCAACAACAGCAGCAACAAAATAATATAAATTTGTAAACATTTTTAAAAGCAGACTGTTGTGTCAGGTATGCTGAAAGATTATGATGAACTTTTAGTTGAAGAATAAAATAAAATTACTATAAAAATGCTCTCAGCTTTCCTAGCGATAAAGCGGAAAATTCATGTAGTAGTGATGCTAATAGGACTTAACTCTGGATCAAGGAGAGGTACATATGTATGTATGTATGTGTCTTCTTTTGTGAATATATTTAAATGAGTGCATTTGTGTGTTGGAGTAGTAAAAACAAATAGTTTCCTCACCGCACTGGGTGGGTTGAAATAAAAAAATGAAAAATTTGCTCTTGAAAATATATTGCTTGTTATATGTCAGTGGCAATGATGCGATGTGTTGTACAAGAAAAAATAAACTATTTCGTGAAAAACCAAGAAGTAGAAAAAAATGGTGAGTGAGCATAAAACATCGATCAAAACGTACGTATGTATGTCGTATACGTACGTACATTATCTGCAACTTTATCACACTAAACTTTAAATACATACGCTTTTACTAATTTTATATACATTTATACATACATATACAAATGTATGTATGTTAGCTCGTAAGTTTGTATGCGTGCGTAGAATTATTTCATCTTCTTCACAGGTTAAAATGCAATTCTTTTAGTGCTCGTCAGAAAATATTTTTAAATATTAATATATTTCACAGCAGAATGATCGAGTAACTATTGACATTGTTGACATAAACAATTTTCTGTAAGCAACTTCTTTTAGCTTATTATTTTTGAACATAACATGTCATCCTTGAAATGGTTCTATTTGATGTCACTCACCTGCGTCAACATGAAAGTGTTGCTATCTACAGTAATGCATTTTAGACATGGTGACAGCCGTAGTGTGGTGGTGGCGTGCTCCACCTACGGGTTTAGGCCCCGGGCAACATCAAAATTTAAGAAACAACTTTTTTTATTAGAAAAAAGTTTTTATATGCGGGGTTGCCCCTCGGCAGTGATTTAAATTTAAACATTTGCTATCGGTAACAAAGGTAATCAATGAGTTGACAAGTTATCGGTTTGTTATCGATTTATTGTCGAAAAAATATCGATGTGTTATCAAAAATAAATATAATTTTTTATCAAAAAATTATCCAAATATTACCGAAAATTTAGCGAAAAGCTATCCATTTATTGAAAAATTATCGAATGTATTTGAAAAAATAACGGTATGTTAGGAAAAAGTTATAGAATTTTAATCGAAAATTTATCGATTTTTCGCTATATTACGACCGCTAAAGAGTGGTTGATATACTCACCGTTTTTAGCGACACCGCTTTGCTGGAAACTACGAACAATTATGGCAGACGATCCGCAAAATTTAATTTTGCATTTTTACATTTTTTGTTTGTAGCTTCTATATAAAATTGTGGATAAGACAAGTGTGATATCTTCTGCACAGATTTCAAAATTACAAACAGAATGGATCACGTAATTTTTAAAGTGATTACCGTGACCTCATCCTGTATCTCCTTCTGTCACCCGCTGTGTTCGTCGCCATACTGAACATCCTGTCAAAATGCTGGCTAAAAAGCGGTTGGAAAAAACGTTGATTAGCGAGTTTGTACCGTCATGCCGGCCGCACTATTTACTGGTCCGTCGCTATTTTACACTACCGATATGTAACGACAGTTTTATATCGCATCGGAAACCAAGCCTTTACTGTTTTGTTATAGGCAGGTTAGTTATTTCTTACCGAAAAGCTGTCGATTTAATATCAAAAAGTTATAGATTTGGTATCGAAAACGTATCAATTCCTTGTTGCAGTGATCTCAGCGAATCGATGACACATCTGTAGCCTGTCGATAACTAACAAGCCGATAACAAGACGAAAGATATTCGCTATCGATGATAAGCGGATTACAAAACAATAAATTGTTGTTGTTGCTGGTGTAGTGATAAGGACACTCTCCGAAGGGGAAGGTATGAATTGAGTTTATCAACCCCTTGAATCCCTGTAGCAATAACTTGTCGGTATCTGTTGTTACCGATAAGAAGGCAACGCAGCTCTTTTAAAAAAGGCTGAAAGTATTTTTTTCTGGTAAAGTTATATCTGTTGTAGTTTAACTTCAAGCCCTGGGTATCGTCTAGTTAACTAAAAACATTATTTTTCTAGACGTACGCCCGTATGTTTACTAACCGAACTTGACGAGTACCGGTGTGTTTTTTAAAGGTGGACTCTATACCCCGTCACATTTTCATCAGCCATGTGATATTACGAGCACAGATAATAATAGTCTAGAAAGATCAACAAGTTAATTTTTTTTTAATGAAAATTAATCCTAAACCCCCTGCGATTAGTTACTTTTTAAATATATATTGTTACATTTCAAAGGATATCGCTAAAATAAACGATATTGAGTATATGAAGTTCGTATGAGTTCGGTTCTGAGAAATTTTAAAAACTTTTTTATACTGCTTTAATACGGAGATTCTTTGACTAAATGTTGGAAAAATTGTTTGGTATCTAGGCCAATTGGATCGAAATCAAAGCAATTATGCAAGAGTGATTGGATTTTTTCAAAATGATTTAAGGACTATTTTTTGGGATTTTTTTGCATAATTTTGGAGCTATTTCAGCACTTCATAAACATCTATCTAAACATCAAAACTTACTTTCGAAGGGGCATGGGACCTCATCAGCCTTTTTAAAAGCAATACAGCCGTGACCAGGGCCACGCCCTCCGTCCTGGGAGCAATTTCCTTTTACGAAAATAATTTTGGAGCTATATATTTAGACCAATAATATGTGCCATTTAGTTCACTTATATCGAGGTCCAAACAATTGTGAAAAAGTCAACACTGTCGAACCCCTTTTTCTTCTGCTCCTTGGTAATAGTTTTCTTTAAAACACTTATTTGTTTTAGATTAATGATTTCTTGTTTGTTGGCCACATATTTGGATAAAGTTCTTAGTTATTATGAAAAATTGAACAGCGTCGGCGCTGCTCGCCTCCTCTCTAAATGGGAACATATTTTTCCAAATAGTAGCAACTTCGGACTAATTCGGTTTTGATCAATAATTTCGCGTCATCTATGGATCATTTCTAAAAAAGATTCACTTTCGGAACTATTTGCATTATCATTTGCGAATACATCGGGGTCACATCCTTACTTTTTCGGGATAGCTTTATAAATATTTTTAAGAGAATCTTTCTCAAGTCCCTACGTAGGGAGAAATTTTTTTTGATCATAACAGCCACAATCAAGTGTAATAGTATGCTAAATTCATAGTTCATCGAAGTAAATAAATAACAAAAACACTCGGGTTTACTGTCCTCCCGTAAATGAGTGAATGTTTTTATATAATATCTCGTTGCATTATACAAGACATGCCACTAAATGTAAAGCCCACATTCTATGGCCATGCCATGAGTGGCGTATGATGACGAAACGATATCAGGAAGCTATTGGATAGTTGTTTGAATGGGCCCATTGCCTCCATTGAGCAGTCATCTACGTATTAGATTGATAGGTAAGTTCAACTGTTAAAGGGCGAGTTTTAATATGTAAAATAAGATGTGGCGATGTGAGAGCGCGTTAATTCGACGAAAAAGAATTACGCTCTCTAAGTCTTCATTCATACCTATCTTGAGTTTTCTTCAGAAAATTTATAGGGAACATCTATAACGAAACGCCAAAGAAGAATATATAATAATGAAATAAACGAGTTTTAATCTGAGACGATCATAGTCAAGCTGGTGCGCTGACTAAGTAATTTCATCTGAATGAAAAAATAAGGACTTTACATATCTATCTGCCAATATGGTACAAAGAAGCGCAACGCCCCTCATAGCTTTGAAGTTGTTGAAGTAGTTGTTAGTTCTTTCTTTCCAATCCTGACGGTTTTGAGTGGAGTCCATATGCTTAAAGTTTAACAACAAATTTCTTATATATACCTACCAAGCTGTATAAACTCATTCCTTGTCAAGTTTACATACAAGAAAAGTGAAATGTTTATCAAAGATTTAAGAATATCAAATGCCCCAAATATGTTGACTCGTGTTATTGGCTGAAAAAAGTTTTTTTTTTTTTTGTGCTTAATATAAAATTCTAGTTTCTTTACATCAACTCCTATTTCAACTCATATATTTATCTAAGCAGAGATATCCTTTTCACAAAAACAAAAAGAAAAAAACAAAAAATTGAAGCGAATGGAGTCAACCGATGTTTAGTAGTTGACGTGACATTTTATCCATATTTTTACTAAGTTTATATGCAATTTTTCTTACATCTTCTTTTTTGTTGGTATTAAGTATATTTACCGTTTGTTTGTGTAATCCAAGAACTTTGGCAACTTTTGTATAGATGTTCACACAACGCTAACAGAGATTCTGATAAAAAATTTTATTTTCGCCACACTGGGTGTATCCTAAGCATTTGTGATGATGATTTGAGCTGGGTAATGGGCTATTCGGGTACTGGGCAAAGTAATCGTAATTTAACTTTACTTTTACATACACAGTGAAAACTCCAGTATGGAAAACTTTTATTTGCCTAGTAACGAGCAATGCCCCGTATATTCTTTAAAGAGCCTATCCTGCATATTCTATGTTTTGTTCGAATAGGAAATTTTGTGCATTTGCTGGAAGCGGACTGTTCAGTTTTTCGAAGGTTATTGCTCACTCTGCCTGGATATAAAATCCTATTTAGTTTTTTCTAGATTATTACAGATTTTCCCTGGCAGAAGCGAACCCAATTATTACTTTTCTAGATTTTACTATATGCTTCCTGGATTTAAAACTACATCTATAAGGTGGTTCCAATTTTTCCGAGCTGTTGCTGAGATACAAAGTTCCGTGTAGGTGCAACATGTAGTCTTCTAACTTCATTCCAGATGCTAGCCACATAACTATGTAAGCTGACTAGGTAAAACATGTGGTTTAGGCGGATTATTGGTAAACGGATTTTGTTTTGCGATGCCAAAGCATCACTTTCTTTTCAAGTCTTTTGGTTTACGGGAGATTTGTTTTCTTTTTTGGTATATTCAAAGAAGGTAGTCCTTAAATAGTTATCAAGGCCTTGGCTAAACATGCGTGATTGCGAGCGGCCCAGAAACATTTTTTCAACAGCTTTGTAGATGTCAATAGCTTGGCCCATTTGCAGACTGCACCAACAAAATGGCGAATACTTAGCTTGACTTTTTTGGTCGGGGCAACTTAAATACACTAGACAGAACCTAGTGACAGCACTAGCTGAGGTCGGTCGTATAAAATATGGTGGCATCATGTTCCGTCTTCCACACCGAAGGTCCTGAGTAACAGAAACAATAAAAATTCAGATACGTGCGCTTTCAATTTCAATAAAGTTTTTCTAGGCGTGGTGCCGTATCGGCATTAATTCACCCTGAGTGCATTCTGCCATGAAAATCTCTCAGTGAAAGATCATCTGCCTTGCAGCTGTAGCATTGTCAACCTCACCCACCCGTAGAAATTCCTGTTTCTTTAGCAGCCGAGGTTCTCGCGACCCCACCTTCCTCATGGAAGTAGATGGTGGGGTTGGTATGGCCCAGAAGCTTCAATGTGATCATATAAAATCCTTCCAAGATGGACGATATTATACCTTAATGATGCTTTTAACAGGAACGTACCGGATCTATATCCGCAAAATACCATCGACATTGATAATACTCCCCAAAACCTTCGACGGGTGTCTTATCTCTACAACAGCAACAACAATAACAACGAAAGTCGGAAGAAAGCTAGAGCTAAACCTGCTCTGGCTTGGCCATGTTATACGAATGAAAGATGACGCTCCGGCTAAGAATTTATATTTATTGGGACACGCCTATGGAAGCAGAGGCTTGAAGGATCAGCTGGAAAACAATTTAAACTCTCTTGGTGTGACCAATTGGCGCCAGTTGGCAGAGCGAAGAAGCGACTTGCGCGCCTTGTTGGATAGTCATAACCTTTTAAGCGGTTAAGCGCCAATTATGTCAGTAAATAATCGAAAAACAGCGAAACACAAGATAGGAATACAATTATATCGATATGAGCCACTAATTATATCCTTATGAACCTGAGTAGAGTAAAAAAAAAAACTCGGTTGCGTTATCCGACTATCTGGGTATCATCAGCACTAACAAATATCCAGTGAAAATTGTTGTGTGAGTAATAGTAGTAAGTATGTAAGTGCATTTGTTTGTGCATGTCCTAAAAATGTTTGACAGTGCTATTTTTCAAGTATCAAAATATATGTATTTAGGTACGGACTTATGGCGGTACGAATGTTTTATTCTTTCGCCGAACGTTTTGCAGTGTGTAGCCCAGAGGACGGTTCTTATTCGAACTTTCAGTACTAACACCTAAGTACTTTACAATTTTTAAAGCTTTTTAAGTATTTTGCATTTAAAATACAGGTAAATTCCAAAACATAGCTACAATTTTCTACTACATACTATAAAAAATTGGGCTTAAGCGTTCAAGATAATATAAAATCAAACCTAAAAAAGCTTTCATGAAAACTTTGACCTTTTTTGCGAAGTCGACCATTTAAAACTCAGTCAGTCAAAAGTTATTGACGCCATGTAGGTTCAATGTTAGTACCCGATTAACTCAGATTATGGCAGCTCAGTAAGACCGTTTATGGCGCTGTCAGAGCGAAGCAACTCAACAAATGCGTTTATGTACATATTCGAGCTTAATTTCGATTGATCCCAGTTAGCACGATACAACCATTGTAGGAGCGTTCCATTTATTTATCTAGTCTGGCTCACGATCAATTCTCATTGGAAAGATCTGGAAATTGTTGAAAATAAGAATTGTACCCAAAAATTGAAGATATTGATAGAATATTTACATTTAAATAGTTTCGCACGTAAACAAACTATTTATTTTCCTTACATTTTCTTCGCATTGTTTACCCTTTCAGTGTTTATGCTTTTAAATATGGCGAAATCTTTTATGTATACACGTATGTACACACATTGTTTTCAGTGTTACCATGGCTCAACTATATAGCTGGCTAATCTCACCAGCTGATTTTATTTTTTTCATTTCACTGGAGTAGGGATTGTCAGAAGGAGATGGCAAACTCAAAATGAAACCAACAAATTAACAACATTTTCTTACTACACACAAAAGCTGCTAAGTTTTATGTTTTCATTCTATTGAATTCGTCTAACACGCTGATTTTGACAATCTGAATAAAGGTATGTTGTTGCTGTAGAGATGAGTCAACCATTTAGTTGAGCCATGCGTGCTACTAACTCAAAAGTGGTTAGCTGTCAAAAAATCTACTAAAGAATACGAAACAAACAGAACTGATATATGTATCAGAAATTGAACAAGATAGATATCAGGATCACAACGTTGTTGTTGCATTTGAATGTTAAATTTCTATGCGTATCTGGTTCACGCATCATTGGAACGTAACTTATATGAATATGCAAATATTACCGAATATTTATGAAACCGAAAGCGATATGGAACTTTCGATAGTGATCTAATAAGTAAATACTAACACATATATCTACTACAATAAACGATGAACTGCCAACTTTGTTATTTATCGGAATGCAAAGTATTTTCATCATTTGCTATTATTTTCGTTTTCTACTTTTTATTTTTGTTTTGAAAACTTACCTTTCTAGTTTCCGAGAATTTTCCCAGCACTATCTTTTTTGGATTTATTATGCTTAGGGTGGCAGCTGCAACTTTGACTTCATATTCTGTATGTGTCGTTAGATTTTGTAAAATCATCTGAAAAAAGTGATAGAGTGCTATGATTAAAAATCAGAAAATATGTGAAAATGGAAGCAATTTAAGAGGTACTAAATGAGCAGGTCACTGTTGGCGTGTGGTTTTGTTTTATCTGCGGCAGAATGTTTGCACAATCTATGTATAAGAATGCACCATCGTGCGTAAAAATAAAAATGTGCTTACATTTTCAACTACAATGATAAAATCTAATATATTTCAAGACCACCATCTGCTAGTCAAGTGGTTAGAGCCTCACCCATGCTAGATGAACCTTAATACTGAAGTGATTTATATGTAGCTACAATTAACAGACATGGCTCTGATGAGGAAGGATTTAGAGAGCAGAGGACTGGACATAAATAAATAAATGCAAGGAGCGATACTCTCCAAAGGTATATGAAATCGTTCGTAAGACTATTTTCTATCTGAAGGTGATGGCACCCGAGCTACCTAGCACGTTTCATCTCCGAGGAAAATTAGGCCGAGCTTCTCTTCCAAGTCCCTTCAGAAAATAAATAGGAATTGCTAAAACAAAGCTCGCCAGTATTTGAATAGTTAGCTGGATCACCCACAAGAGTTCCTTTTAATCAACTGGACAAAGTGGGCTATCAAAGTTGTTGCCGAATCATGCAACTTTGCCAAAGAAGTAACCAGTAGTAACGCTTACAACTTTTCGATTGTCATGTAAGGCAGATGTAACCAACTCTATCTTCATTGCGGCCATCAAATGATATTGCACAGTAGCTTATATGACTTGGGTGACACCAAAGTATAGCTAACTCGTCTCTAGCTTCTTTTTTCCTGTGGGGTGTTCCTCTTAAAGTTTTCCTCTAAATTCATGGAAGACGTCATACTTTTTTGATGCCCACTCCGAACAGCATCTGTGAGGCGAATGAGCTTACATTGGGAAGCTTTTAATGGGAGAAATACATTCGGTGTGCTTTTTTTATTTTAAATTTTCGATGTTGCTTTGCCCGGGAATTAAACCCAAGGCGTTTTGCTAGGCGGAGTACGCTACCACATCACATCATTTGAATTGATCAGATTAATACTCGGCAGAAAACTTTATCAAAGCTGCTTTAATCCTTCTGGGAGTAGTTTCTTTAATATTTGATATCAGTGAACAAAAAAAAAAAAAAAAAAACAATTAGCATAAAGCTTAATAACTCGAAATATCCAACATATCATAATGCAGCCATTTTAAAAGAAGGAGCCGCAGAGCAAATGTTGGGCACATTTTTAATTGGCGGTTTTCGCAATTTGTAATAAAGCGTGCCTACGGATCATAAGGATGACTTTTATTCCGCAACCTTCTCATTTAGTCGCATGACATGACCTAGTCTGCGAACCCGTTGGCCTTTTATTCCATGTCCCAATCAGTAGAAAACCCGCACATTTTATCTTTACTTTATTTTATTAAAAGATGTTCTACAGAAATTTTCCCTGAAATACTTCAGTGGTATGGTGTATTCTGACTGTGATTATGATCGCTAAGATATTCGACATTTTATCAAGAAATAAGCAGCAGTGTTTCCTCGTTATTAGTGATAATGTTAAATATAGCAACCCTCTCAAGGGATTGCCAGCGCAATATATAGCTTCTCCAACCCAATCGTCAACCTCACCTAGCGAATCCTGTTTCATTAACAGCCGAGGATATGGCGACACCGAATTGCTGATGAATCTAGGGTGTGGGATGGCAGAATGGCCCAGAAAATTGCATGTGGTCATACCAAGTCGTTCCCAGGATGGTCGGGCTAGTACCTTTATAGTGCTTGTTACCGGAACGTACCGTATCAGCATCCGGCAAAGGACCATCAACATCGATAACACGCTTCAAAGCCTTCGGGGAGTTTCCTTATGGCTACAACAACAACAACAGCATGTTAAATATTTCACTTGAAAGCTTTCTTACAGCGAATAAGGGAGGCACTAACTCAAAGCGGCAGCTTTTTGAATTTTAATAAATTCATCAAAGGCTGCGACTATTTCAGAACAACCAAAACAAGAGAGGGCGATTGAAATTTTGTTTTGTCTTTTCGTTAATATAACAACAACAAAATTGTCAATTGGTAGCACAGCACAATGTTATAAGTATCAGTTCAAAGCACTGTGAGGGGAGAGATTTAGAATTAGAATTAGTACAATTTCATAACGCAATAATTCCACGCCGGTTCGGAACTAATGCGATTCGATGCAGGGTTTCTATTTGCACCAGACTTTTCATAAATCTTTTCAGATATTATTCCAGTTATGAAGATTCTCGAACTCCTCGAACTTAAAACTTCCTTCTTGCATCGGGATAGCAATAAGTATTACCGTAGACGGCACCTATCCTTTCCTTATATATTTTGCAATAATGACATCCAAAATTTTATAAGAGGGCTTTTGTGTGGTAGTGTGGTAATTGCCTTTGGCGAGCCGTTGAAAGTCAACAGCAAGCAGAGCAGGTCCCTTGCAGCTCTAAGATTTAGTCATTGATTTTCAAAAGGCTAGCCAAACAGGATAAGAAGGCACGTTCGTTCGGGGAGTACAAAAATCTCGACTGATTGACTGAAGAGACATAGAATAACGACCAGTGGGTTTTCCATAAAGGACCTAAGCAAAGAATGTACCATTCAAATAACCATTTCAGAGCAATGTGTTACAGGGATAGATTTCTGCTATCAGAAAGCTTTGTAGTATATTGGGGAAGAAATTGTGGGGAAAATGTATTTCATCTTTAGGTTGCGATAATAAAATTTAGTTATTCGTTTCGTTAAATTTCAAACTGGTAGTAAGCATAGGACGATCTCTGCAGGAGATGGCTGTCACATAGACAAAGAAGGAAGCTGCATAGCAGATGGGCTCGCAAAGGAAGGTCCGACTAGCTTCACAAAGATATGAATGGGGATTTCATCAAATAAGAGTGTTATGGCGCGGAGCACAGCTTGTTGGAAAGCTATTCAAATACAGGGAAAATATGATCAGAAATATTTTTAAAATATACATTTCGCTGCTATCGTCAAATTTACGAGACCCTACTTTAAAGAAAGGAATGTGGAAGAGCTGTGTATTGAATGCCGTCGCATATAGCAACAATGGAGACACTGAAAAAAAGAACAATAATGCACCTATTCTGTGATACTTTGCAAGATAAGAAGCCTTAGCTTAATAATTGTTTAAGAAAGTTTGCGCATCACAGTTTTAGGCGCATCACTCGAAGCCTGTGCCGTAAACGTCCGAATCAGATTGGTAAAGATTAAGAAAAGACGAGAGTTGCGAAGATCAGAAGTTGTATCGAAGATCAGGTATTACAATCTTAGCATAACAAAGTGGCTCTTATTATTAAAACAGAGGATGAAGACTAATGACGGGTATTCAGACTGCACATAGCCTTTTGGGTTCATATGCTCTCAAACTAGGCCTAGCCCCTTATAGCAGATGTTGGAAGGGCAATTTGGAGGACTAAACGATTAATCATGTTTTGCCCTGCGCTCGCCAGGTGAAGACTCCAGCTATTAGGAGTGATACAGCTATCATATCTAGAAGTCTTAGATAGCTTCTAGTATTTGCCAAGGCGACAGAGTTACTAATAACATAGGCCCTAGATTTTAATAGGGGTTTGGACGTTAGACAAACTTGTGGGAGCACCTTGAACACATTCTGTCTATGTCGTGACCTCACCGGCCAGTTCAACCCAACCTAGTGCATATATGTATAATTGAATGTATTATAGCTGACTTTCATTAGACGCCAGCGGGTTGGGGGGCTTAGAATATATCCGCGGCAGGGGGTTGTGTAGCGCAGCCCTTTCAAGAGAATGCCAACGCAATGTATAGCTTTTCCAACCCAATTATCAACCTCACCTACCTATGCCGAATCCTGTTTATTAAACAGGGGCGGGAGGGTGAGATGACCTCGAAAGTTTCATGTGGACATACTAAATTGCTCCCGTGATGGTCGGGCTAGTATCTATCTTAATGGTGCTTGTTACCGGAACGTATTGCCTCTGCATCCAGCGAAGGAACATCAACATCGACAACATTCCCCGAAACCTGCGAGAAGTGTACTTATCGCTACAACAACAACAACATCAGTTGGAATTTGTTTAAATTTCAGAGGCAGAAGTCAAAAGAATTTTTTGCCAGAATGCCAGATACAAGCATTTATGAGACACAAGTTCTTTGAACATTGTTTTGGCTACAAAATACAAACAAAATTAACTTTCACTTAATACTTCAATTTAATCAGCTTTCTATTTAACTTAAATTTGTAGCTCTTATTCTTTGAAAAAATAAACAAGAAAAAAGAGTACTTTCCAAAACCATAACCACACTGTCATCACTTATTTTCATTAACCGCACTTAACTATCCGGCTCTATTGACTTACCGCCGTTTCCAACTCCTTTGCCGATGCATTAATGCGTATGTCACGATGTGAATCTTGGCCCACCACACGCGTTTTAATTATATAAAAATCGATTGTATTGTAAAACTCGTGCGGTCGCCGCCAGCGTAATGCGATGGCGTCCTGCGAATGACACGTTAAGTTGACCACATATGGGGAGCTGGGCCCGGCCACATCGGTACGTTGCACAATTTGATCGGAGGGATTTCCTTCGTTTTTCATGGTAAAAGCTTGAACGATGACACGATAGTCAGTAAAAGGTTCTGTAAATAAACGAAAAAAAAAGACTTTAAATTAAATAATTACAATAAAAGGAGAATACAAACAAGAAACAAAAAAGTCAATATTAAAAGGATATTGAAATATTTTCATTGATTTTCAATTTGGTCTGTAGAACGCAAGGACAGAGATTTACATATGCAAGTATGTATTATTTCATTAATAAATTATCATCATCATTAGTTGGCGCTCAAGCTGGTCACACCAGCATCCCTACTTCGCCTACGCGGGCTGTTGGTTACGGCTTCTCACTCGCTACATAGCAATACGAAGACGTATTTCCTCCACAACTTAACCATACGCTGTTAGTCAGTTACCAAGCCACCATAATAATTTCTGCAGAAAATTGCCCCGGGTCTTGAAACCTACCATCATCCGCCGGATTTTAAGGCAGCGTTTGCGCGAATTATTCCCATCAATTATTCCCATCAGCGAGCATCTGAAGGTGCTTCCATTCTTTTAATAGCCTTTTTCCGGGTTCGCTTGGTGTCTTTGTTGTTCACAGTACTACGCGGAAACATTGCCAGCTCGAAGGCGGATTTCGATTAGTAAGTGTGAGATCAAGTGAAGTAATAATCAGCTGCTTGTATCGGTAGAAGCTATTTAATGGAAAACTTTCCTTGCATCCTTAGATTTGATAGCCTGCGCACACCCGTAGCACTGATGATATGCCTGTCATTAATCACCAGGTGATCGCTTTGATTTCGTGTTCTTCGATCAGAGACAGCCAAATAACCTAGTACTGTAATCACTCATGTTTCTAGCAGCAGCGAACGTAATTAACCTCAACCCCCTGGCGTTAAATTTTCTAAGAATAATTGTGATGTCATTGTGGCCGTAGTCATCGTATTGTAACGAATTTACTGGCAAATCCTCTTATTTGCAATCTTCTGCTAACGTTCGTATCGCTAAACTGTTGAATAAATAACTCCAATATTGAATAATGGAAAAATGGCCTTTATTAAAGTACTTCACAATAATACTTATACTTTTCAACTAGCTTGCTTAATAACTAAACTGACTGATAGCTTAAATGAAACTCTACTATTGCCCGACAGAATGCGCGCTTAATCAAAAACTGATTATAGCGCCTCTACCGCTGGTGCTTTTATACTCTGTGATTTCCTCGTGGCATCTTCTAGGCGCTTCCAGAATTTACTTAGTTACCGCCATATAATTATAACTACAGATGCACGTATATAGCTTCTCATATGCGTGTATTTGTGAGCGACACTTCAACAATAACAATTGCATACTTTTGGGAGCATCTCAGATAAGATATCTGCATGTGTTGATGCATCTCTGCTGCGTGTATGTACATATGTGTAGACAAAATGTTTTATTCGTTTATGTAGATACAAGTGACTGCCTGCTTTATTGTTCTTGTGACTTCATTTACTTAGCATCAGACTAGGGATGTGAGTATCACTTAGTGTCACTCATATTCGTCACAGTATGTTCGCTATAGTTTCTTTTAAATAGATTCCTTATACATGTCAGCTGAACAATATATTGGCGTATAGGCATTGAAAACCTTGTTTAACGCGGATTATGGCGAGATGATATTTTCCATCACAAAACCAACATCTCCACCCCGAACATGGTTCTATTGTAAGGGACACTGCAGTACACGTGGCAAGATCTTATTGATTTTTGCCTTGAATCGTTCATTGTACTAGGCGAAAACGCCCCAGAAATAATTCGAACGGTTCAGGTATATGCCTTAAATCTTAATTATTGGTCTTTAAAAAAAAAACAGAGATCTCATACGAGGCCTGAGCCGTAAGTGAAAAAGCGAAAAAAATTATGAATAAACATATTCCACTGGGAAAGCTCTTTTTTGCGCACAAATATCGGCTGCTAACCGTGTTAGTAGAGTTGGGTCGTTTCGTTCTTAACTTGTTCAATTGACCTTGTCTCTCAACTGAACAAGTGAACTAGATCTTCGATTTCGGTTCTATTTGTTCTTCTAGTTCGTTTTATTTAATGTTATTCTTTCTCTCTTCTCGTACGCGAATATTGTAAATTTATACATACATACATACGTAGAAATTCACAGTGAATGCGATGATGCCACCTACACTAAAAATATACATACACAAAGCATTGCTGCATACACGCCCCCAAGGACTCAACCTATTCTAATAGAAAAGTCGTAACTTAAAAGATGTGGTAAAAAGGACGTATCTCAGATATTCTGTTAATAAGGATGTATCTCAACCAGATCTGTTAAATAATAATTATTAATGGCAATGATAACCCGTTAAATTGATTATTTTCTTGAAAAGCCATTTAATGATTACTCGCCATTATTTTCTATTTTTAATGATTACTTTCTAATTGATTAAAACAAAAATCCAAAAAAAAAAAAAAAATTACGATTTTTTACGATTGTTTTTAAAAATAATCAAAAATCAATATAATATATGTATATATATGGGGTATTCCATCCCATTTCGACCAATTTTGAACCCAACCCTTTAGAATTGGCTGAAAGTTCTTCTTCTTTTTCTAGTTTACGAAAGACGTTTTTCAGAATTTTTTCAAATTTTTTCATCCAACTCAAAAAAAGTTATGAATTTAAAAAAAAAAACGTTGTTTTTTCCAAATGCTATAACCTTTTCAAAAATTGACAGTTTGGGATATTTTTTTTTTTTTAAATATGATTTTAAATGTACTTTTCGGAAAAAATACAAAAAAAATTTTAAAGTTTTTTTTTCAATTAAATAAAAAAAAAAATTCTCGGCCCACTCCGGGATTAGTGGGGATGATTGCAGAATTGATAGAAGTTTTTTATGAGAAAAAAAACGGGCGAAATTCGAAAAATCTCGAAAAACTGAAAAATTACAAAAAAAAAACTTTAAAAATTTTTTTTGAATTTTTTCCGAAAAGTACATTTAAAAACAAATTAAAAAAAAAAAGATCCCAAACGGTCAATTTTTGAAAAAGTTATAAAGCATTTTGAAAACAAAAACGGTGTTTTTTTTAAAATTCATAACTTTTTTTGAGTTGGATGAAAAAATTTGAAAAACTTCTGAAAAACGTCTTTCGCAAGCTAGAAAAAGAAGAAAAACTTTCATCCAATTCTAAATGGGTCGGGTTCAAAATTGGTCGAAATGGGATGGAATACCCCATATATAAACCTTTTTTAAATATTTTTTTTATTTCTCAAGGGCTTTTTTTATTAATTTATATATATATATATATATATATATATATATATATATTCTTGGAAAATATTCAACCTTGTTGAAAAATTAATAAAAAAAGCCATTGAAAAATAAAAAAATATTTAAAAAAGGTTTATATATATATATATATATATACTAGCAGACCCGGCAGACGTTGTTCTGCTCTAAATTTGGCCTAGATGCATACATTTTAATAATCTTTTTCCGTCTAACTCTACCCTCCCCCATCTACACTTTTTCCTAATCCTTTTATTCACTCCTCCCTCCGTCTTTTTCGCTTGATCTATCTCCATTTTCGTCTCTTTCTATCTCTTTCTCAGTCTCCTCCTTCTCACTTTTCTCTTCTTTCAAGTTCTTCTCATTCTTCTTCATCCCTCATTGCTTGTCCCAGAGGGTGGTATGTATTTTGTTCTAGTCCCAGTACCAGTCCCACTCCCAGTCTCAGTCCCAGTTCGTTTACGGTCTACTTCCCGGAAAAAGGGTCGTAAATATTAATATAGGCAAATTTATATACCAAATTTCAGGCTAATCCCATAGGACGTATGTAAATGTTTGTGGGTATTATTAATTCATGTCCTTACTTCGGATTCGAATGCATATTTATCAGTTTTGCTACGTTGATGCGACTAAATCGAATATCACAATGAAAATTACTTTAGAGCTCTCAGCAACGGCTTTCATTTGATATCCATATTACCCACACATTCTAGGGGTACCGGGTCCATTTTTGGGCCTATATCTCTAGACCCTGTACGTCGATCACAATCAAAGCTATGTAATAACCACCGCGTGAGGTATACGCAACTTGTGTGAAAGTTTGACCAAAATCGACCGACGCATCTCTTCAAACACCGGCGACCAACTAACACACATTTTAGCCTTTCTTTTTATATTTATAGATTTTCATTTTTATTTTTCACACTTCACGATAATATTAAAACGAAATGCAGATATTCGTTGATTTTGAAATTCGGCTTAAAAATTGCACATGGAACAACTAAAGAGTCTCCTGAATTAAAAAAAATGTCTTAGTACCTCTAAGCCGCGGGCCCCCTCAGAAACCCCGGGCCCGGGGTAATCCACTCATTCCCTTCCCCGGGCCTGGTGATGTGCTATACTTGATATCATTCGCTATAATATTTTTTATTGATAAGCACTTTGTTTAATTAAACACCAACCAATTACACGGAAGTACCACCTGAAAATATGAGTGCCGGTGCGTATACGTAACATTTTATTAATACATATAAACATCTAAAAAAAATTGCAATAAAATAATATTGCGACTATAACCTATCCTATATTTCAAGTTAGATCAAGCTACACACGAGGTGCAAAACAAATTCAAAACCGGTTCAGTAGTTTAGGAGTCCATCGCGGACAAACATTGTGACACGTGATTTTTATATATAAAGATATTCTTGGAAAATATCCAACCATGTTGAAAAATTAATAAAAAAAAGCCTTTTTTGATTACTTTTGATTATTTTTGATTTTTTTCAATAATCGTAAAAAATCATGGTTTTTTATTATTTTTTTCTTATGGTAATCAACTAGTAATTGCTGTTTTCGGAAAATAATTGAAATGATCATTGGCCATTAAAATAGGCATCTAATTAATTGATTACTAATGTTAATTCAAATTTAACAGGTCTGGTTAGAAAGATTGTAGTAGAAACAAAAATTTTTGTACAGAAGAGCTATAAAATAAATTTAGTTTAATTTCTTTTAGCAATTCGTTAACAACTTAAAATGCTTAACCATGCTATAGAAGACACATGAATCTAGCTTTAGGAAATAAATTAAGTCAAATGCGAAGTTTTTTTGACAAAAAAATATTTTTTTTAGTTAGAACCTTTTAACCGATCTCCTGAGATACGACTTATTAACGACTTCGCTCAGATATAGCCTTATTAACAAAACTGTTAAGTAATGAACGACTTTTCAATTAGAATAAGTCGATATTTATGTACGTGAGTAGGGATGTATGTAAATGGCTATACGCACTCGTAGTTAAAGCTTGAAAGCGCTCCGTGGCGAAATTGTACACATTGGCGAGTGCATTAAATTATTAAAAAGCAATAAATTCAGACAATAACGCACATGTGACTGTCTGTCAACTTGTGAATTACGTTAATTTCTGTTATTGCTTTAGTAGTTGGATGGTTGGTTGTAGGTTCTTTCTTTGCTTTTTATTTCATTTCATACTGGTAAATAATAAAATATAACAATTGATGAGGTTGGTCGAAAATTTATCATGAAATGTACACATAATCCCATACCATAAGAATTAACTCCACAGAATAATTCATTTTAGCCTCATTCGAACAACAACAATTACTACAATAGGGAAATGCCAACGTTAATAACAAGTTGCAATTAATTTAATGTTGAAAAATGTCACTCGTTTAATAAGTGTTTATCTTAAGTAGCCAAACAAGTAATCGCGAGATGAAGTGGATATGACGAGCGAAAGAGCGAGATGCAACGAAATAGCGTGATAAGCATACAGTCAGTTGAACACTACGACTGCCTACAGTGCTGGCAGCGGATGACATGGCGTATGATTAACTTTTTGTGAAATATATTTGTGTGCATGCCAGATTTACGTTTGTATGTTTTTATACTCAGCTGAGCAGAGCTCACAGAGTATATTAACTTTGGTCTCATAACGGTAATCCGTAACGGCATAAACTAATCGAGATAGATATAGACTTCTATGTATCAAAATGATCTGGGGGAAAAAAGAAATTCATTTAGCCATGTCCGTCCGTCCGTCTGTCCGACCGTCTGTAAACACGATAACTTTAGTAAATTTTTAGGTATCTTGATGAAATTTGGTACGTAGGTTCCTGAGTACTCATCTCAGATCGCTATTTAAAATGAACGATATCGGACTATAACCACGCCCACTTTTTTGATATCGAAAATTTCGAAAAACAGAAAAAGTGCGATAATTCATTACCAAAGACGGATAAAGCGATGAAATTTGGTAGGTGAGTTGAACTTATGACGCAGAATAGAAAATTAGTAAAATTTTGGACAATGGGCGTGGCGTCGCCCACTTTTAAAAGAAGGTAATTTAAAATTTTGCAAGCTGTAATTTGGCAGTCGTTGCAGATATCATGATGAAATTTGGCAGGAACGTTACTCCTATTACTATATATATGCTTAATAAAAATTAGCAAAATCGGAGAACGACACTGCCCACTTTTAAAAGGAATTTTTTTTAAAGTAAAATTTTAACAAAAAATTTAATATCTTTACAGTATATAAGTAAATTATGCCAACATTCAACTCCAGTAATGATATGGCGCAACAAAATACAAAAATAATAGAAAATTCCGAAATGGGTGTGGCTCTGCCCTTTTTCATTTAGTTTGTCTAGAATACTTTTAATGCCATAAGTCGAACAAAAATTCACCAGCGAAATCGGTTGAAGCCACGCCCAGTTTTTATACACAGTCGACCGTCTGTCCTTCCGCTCGGCCGTTAATACGATGACTTGCGCAAAAAACGATATATCTTAACTAAACTTAGTTCACGTACTTATCTGAAGTCACTTTATCTTGGTATAAAATATGGCCGAAATCCGACTATAACCACGCCCACTTTTCCGATATCGAATATTACGAAAAATGACAAAAAATACTATAATTCTATACCAAATACGAAAAAAGGGATGAACAATGGTGGTTGGATTGTTTTTTTTTGACGCAAAATATTACTTTACAAAAAACTTTGTAAAATGGGTCTGACACCTACCATATTAAGTAGAAGAAAATGAAAAAGTTATGCAGGGCGAAATCAACAGCCCTTGGTATCTTGGTAGGAATACTGTTCGTGGTATTACATATATAAATAAATTAGCAGTACCCGACAGATGATGTTCTGGGTCACACTGGTCCACATTTTGGTCGATATCTCGAAAACGCCTTCACATATACAACTAACACTCGCTTTTAAAACCCTTATTATTACCTTTAATTGGATACCCATATCGTAAAAACGCATTCTAGAGTCACCCCTGGTCCACCTTTATGGCGATATCTGGAAAAGGCGTCCACATATAGAACTAAGGCCCATTCCATTTTAAAATACTCATTAACACCATTCATTTTATATCCATATCGTACAAACACATTCTAGAGTCACCCCTGGTCCACCTTTATGGCGATATATCGAAACGGCGTCCAGCTATGGAACTAAGGACCATTCCCTTTTAAAATACTCATTAACACCATTCATTTTATACCCATATCGTACAAACATATTCTAGAGTCACCCCGGGTCCGCCTTTATGGCGATATCTCGAAAAGGCGTCCACCTATAAAACTATGGCCCACTCCCTTTTAAAATACTATTTAATACCTTCCATTTGATACACATGTCAGACAAACACATTCCAGGGTTACCCTAGGTTCATTTTCCTACATGGTGGATTTCCCTTATTTTGTCTCCAAAGCTCTCAGCTGAGTATGTAATGTTCGGTTACACCCGAACTTAGCCTTCCTTACTTGTTTTTGTTTGTGCACCTTTATGGCTGTTAAATGTTTATGAATGTGTGTTTGTAGCAACATGTGCGCAGTTTTAAAGACTTTTATATTACAATTATTGCTCAATGATATGCCAAATTCCGACAATCAGTGCAAAATAAATAACAAAGCATAAACGATGTTCATATTACGAACAAAGTGCAAAGTGCCAAAGGAATCAAGTTAAATAAGTGTAGTAATTTTCAGAGCGAAAAAAAAAAACTATAAAGAGCGTTACATACTTTTTGTTATGTGCATATAAAGCAAATAAATTCTGTTAATTATGGCAGTATGTACTACTTATATGAGCAGTTGTCAGTGCGGATAAAATGTTTTGTAGCGCAAATAACTCAGCTGCAGAAATGCTTGAGCATGGAAACTGTGAAAAAGTTATTAACATACATATATACGTACATACGTATGTATATATTTGTGTAAATATGAATGCATGTTTGTATTTGACGTGAATATGGTATTACAACGTTTGAACGCTAATCGACGGTCACAAACTTAATGTAATTAAAATATGCGAACGTGGTTTGTCACCTTTCATATTCGAGAGGTATGCGAAAAGTATGCAAAATATTTAAAATTAATCGAAAAATGCAACTAAAGATACTTTCGTTTATGGGCTACACTGAAAGCTACACGTCCTTAGTGACACGTATCACCTTTATTCCTGGTGGCGTAATACTCCTTCAATATGAAAAACATCGCCATGGTGTAGAATTACTGTGCTGGCCAACTAAACCAAATGTCTCAGGCTAAAGTAGCCGTTCGTGGTTTCATAAAATAGGTTGGCTAGTTTATAGGAAAATAGCAGCATACCACAAATCTCTTTCAAGGTATATACATTAGCTCCTTATTATGACAAATATTATATGCAACAGACTTACACTTATAGATGAATAAGTTAATTTGAATTTATAAAATATTATCAGTAAATACCCCAGTATATACGGGGATTTCTAAATTGTTTCCTCCCTCACCACGAAGTGAGTGTTGCTATTTCATTAACGATAAAAACATATCCCGAAGGTTCTTGGGAGTATTATCGACGTTGATGGTCTTGGCCAGATATAGATCCTGTACGTTACGGTAACAAGCATCATTAAGGTACTAACCCGATCACCAATATAACCAAATTAAACCTTCAAGGCCATCCCGCTCCCCTCACCCCCATAGTTTCATAAGGAACTTGAGATCGCCAGAACTTTGCCTGCTAATAATGTGTATAATACATTCATATTTGTAACAGGATTTCCCTCGCATAGATGAAGTTGACAATTGGGTTGCGGTAGTTATAGAGCTATAAAGCTTTATTGCGCTTATCAACCGCTCGAATCCCTTAGTACTTTGTAATGTGGAGTTTAATTTTGTACAGCTTTTCATGCGTATTCAATATCATTTGAATGCAAATTTTCCTTTTAAATAATAATAAAAATCCGCAAAGTATTCTCTTTGCTCTCCTATATGATGTCTTGTATTATAGAAACTCCTTCATCCTTGAAAGTTTTAAGTCGATTATAAACAAACTTGTAAAAAGAGCCATGACATGCTTTCCCTCCATTCTTCCTTTCCGGCTATGACTTATTCATATAAAAATCCTATAGCTCGAAGTCTATTTGACTTGGGATCACTTCCGGTTTACCATAGGTATCCCTAAGATATTGTTTTCGGCATAACTTCTGCCTATTTTGGGATAATTCCATGCAAAATTTGCATTATTTTTCAAGTGGAAAGTAAATTTAATTTAAATAATTTACTCAATAGAAAAATAATGTCCCCTAAATTTGAAAATAAAAAATCCACTATATGTGACCCGGCCTATGAAAAGGTGGCTGATGGCTCAAAAAAGAAAGTGCGGGAAACAGCTGTTAAAGATAAACAATGCATTTCTTCAGTTTCTTAGTAGTTTTTCTTTTGCATTATGAACAGTCATGCCCAAAAGGCAAAGCACAAACCAGTTTCTCACGGATATTTTGGCTCCATTGCCACCGAAAAAAATGCTATCAAAAAATCTGAGGATGCTTCTCCAGCCACCAAAATGTCATCGAAAGAACCAAACGCTTCATCGCCTTTCATTTGTGCTCTTCTTTCTGTACATTTTTAATACACTTCTAAGCAAGTTAGAATTTTCTAGTTTTCACCACGTGAAAGAGCGTCTCAAAAACTACCGAAACCAGAAAAAAAGTGGAAACATTTGTTTGTCATAAGCCACCTTTTCATAGACCGGATCATATATGTTGTTCTTTCAAAGTAAGCTGCAAGAAGAGGAGCAAGACAGCAATACCAGTTTAATATCTAAATATTGGAATACTTTCCAGCAAAAGCTACTTTGAACTGAGTAGGCAAATTCAAGCTCTAGAACTCGCTCATCCTTTCTGTTCTCTTGTATAGCACGAAATCATCGACGATGTTAAGAAAAGGTGAGAAGACCATTGGAGTGTCAGAAAAATTCTCTGAAGAATTTATAGTCCTGTCCACGGCGGGACGGCGAGTATCGAAGAAGATTTGAGCTCTACGCAGATATGAAGATAGAGTACAGCAGACGTTACGGCCAGGAAAGTATTTCTATCGACACCTGGATGTAAAAGCAAAGGAAGGACGAGAGCTCCACTGAGTTGGAAAAGGCAGATTAACGACGACTTGAACCCTCTTGCAGTGCTCAATCGGCTTCAATTAACGGAAAACAGGGATGATTGGCGTTAATGGGTACGAAAAGGCCAACAAAGCTTAAGCCAAATAATAGTTATGATAAAGCTTTGGAAATAATAGGGGAAGCAAACAGGGGAGTCTAAGTTCGAGTGTAACCAAATATTATATACACAGCTGTGATTTGCGTCAAAGGTCGACCTTAAAGCTCCAAAAACAAGCCATCTACAATCAGAGTCTGTCCTAATGAAGATACCTGGGTCATGCTACTTTCTTTCTAAGTTTTTCTACAAACTTGGGACACGACTTATATGTTTTATGCAAGGGAACGAATATTCGCTGAGAAGTTTCACAATTAACAATTAGAGTGTGTGAACGCTACCTCGAGTTAAAAAGGGAAGCTAGACGATTTTGATCTGCTGGCCACAAGGAATAACTCCCGCATATTTCTTCTAAAAATCCGGCGACTTACAGACAGTTTTGAGTCTAGGGCAAACTCCTGTAAAAACGAAAAGGGCGACCTGGCAACTGATGTCCAGAGGGATAGCCTATCGGGTTAGGGGGCTAAGTGCATACCCGCTGCATGTATGCCTGACGTAAGAGGCGACCAAAATACCAAGTTGATTCAAAGGGTTGTGTGGCGCAAACCTTTCAAGAGGTTGCCAACGCAATATATAGCTTCTGAAATCGCATTGTCAACCTCACCTAACCGTGGCAACCCCTGTTTCTTTAACAGCCGAAGTTTTGGTGACCACAAGTTCCTCATGACTCTAGGAGGTTGGAGGGCGGGAAGACATTGAAAGTTTCATGTGGTCATAGTTAATCGTTACCGAGATGGTCGGGCTAGTACCTTAGTGGTGATTGTAACCGCAACGTACCGGATATGTATCCCGCAGAGGACCATTGGATGGGGCGAAGCACAGCTACAACAACAACAACAACAACAGGTCCATCGATATCTACAACACTCCGCAATACCTTCGGGGGATGTCCTTATCAATAACAAAAACAAAAACAACATCTATAGAGGGTGCTTAGATCATGCAGGGAGACTTTTCTATGCTCCTAAATGGAGAGGGCGATGAAACGCCCAGGGAAGGTAATTAACCCGAACCCGCCACTGATGATGATGGAATCATTGCTCTCATACAGGGAGACCCCATATCGTGCGATTGAAATGATGGAAAAATTATCCTATAAGAGCGTTCAATCAATGGCGTATGCTGACGACATTGATATCATTGACCTGAACACCCACGCTGTAAGTTCTGCTTACTCAAACTTGAATAAGAGGCAGAAAAGATGGGTTTGATGGTGAATGAGGACAAAACAAAACACCTGCTGTCGGTAACTCCTGTTGGCAGCCATAATTTTGAAATAGGAAAAGACTTCGTGTACTTGGGAACCAGCATTAACACAAAAAAACAACATCAGCTTTGAAATCCAGCGAAGAATTACTCTTACCAATAAATTCTATGTTCACTTTGCAGGCGTTTGAAAAGTATAATCCTCTCTTGGCAGACGAAAGTTATGCTCTACAAGTCACTTATCGCAGAATTAATGATGAGCTGTACGAGCCTTACGCAGACAGCAACTTAGTCCAGCGAAATGAAAAGCAGCGGCTACGCTGGCAAGGCCATGCTATGCTAATGAAAGATGATGAAAGATGCTCCGTAGGCCGGGTCGATTTGTGGGGAGGCAAATAAATCGCACATTGCTCTGTGAAAATCATATTCTAGGGATCCAAATAAGAAACTGTGCCGAAGGAACCACACCTCTAAAATGAATTCTGATGTCCCCCCCTTTGGGTCGTGGGGGCAAATTTTGAAAAATCCCACTTTGAAATGCCTATGTTTTTTCTTTTTGGAGTTTATTTTTCTCTTTAGAAATTTATTTAGTCAGAACATATGTAAATGAAAAAATGAATTTAACTTAGTAATAGAAAAGAAATTTAAAAAAAATTATTAGAAATTAGCGTTTTTACAATCCCCTTTTAAAACCAAGGCATCACTGTGAGCGTCCTTCACTTCGCTGGAAGGAATATGTGGAAACTGATTGCAATATCTTTGGTGTTACCAGTTTAGTTTGCGCCAGTTAGCATAGTGTTGTCCGGCATACTCATTATGATGATGATAGTATGTGAGTTGGGTTTTGTTAGAACAGCCTGAACAAGTTGACTTATGAATAGAGATGGGAAAGGGGTAAATACCCAAATGGTAAATACCCGGTAAATTGGGTATATATGGTAAAAATGGATAAATACCCAAATATTTACCCAAAAGAAGGGTAAAAATAATCTTTTGGAAAATATGGGAAACAAACACACAAATTCAATCCAAACTGTACCCAATTTGTCCTATATTGGTGGGTAGTTATCAATTACGCTATCGGTTGAACTAGTTTTAATCTGTAATAAAGCGTTTTTCAAAAATATTTAGCCTATAATGCATGCCGTTGCAAAAATTTAAGTTTACCCAGTAAACATTTTAAGTCGAAAAAGAGTCGAAAAAATATCTAAATTGGAACGTTTAAAGTCGGTATGTGCTCATTTGGGAGGCCGAAGCCAATGTATTTCTTTCTCGCAATGGTCGCTCTATAGGAGCCTATTAACTTATATCATTTAGGCCTAAATAAGAGTCCGACATAAGTCTTAAAAGGCGTTTAAACAGCTCATATTATACTCTACTGGAACTATCCGGCGTCATTTTTACTCTAATAAACGCTGTTTATCTGAAACTTATATGACCTATTTATTAGGCATCGTCAACGCTTATTGGAGTCATATATAGTTCGACACACCTGGACAGAGATTGGCAGCTTTGCGGTCACATTAAAAATGTCGAGAAGCATCCATGAGGAAAAACGTTGAAAAAACGAATGGCAAGGGTAACAATAATGTACAAATATAATTCATTTTGTATTAAAATGAAAAATTGTCGAAACAAAGTTTCAAAATGTGTTCGAAACTCGCTGTGGCGAACATAAATAGCTGATAAATGGTAATTTTTGCATGCTAGGTTAGGAGCTTGTAGCCCGTTAAATAAAATGCAAAAATTAAATTTTCTTTTACCCTCCTACGCGTTTCGATGCTTTTCTGATTCCTACATTGCCCACTTATTTTGGACTCATTTCGGATTCTTAAATTATGGGCGCCGTGAGCATGTTTGAGAGGTAGCTTTGTTTGGGTAAATATGTGTACCCTATAAACATTTTCTTACAGTTCTGGAGTTCAATATGGGCCCGAAAAATATCAGCTTCAAAAATGCTATCGCCTTCGAGCCTTTTATGACTCCAATTTGATGAAATTATGAACAAACGAAAAATATTAAAATCAGTAAACTAGGCAGCTCCGGAATAAAAACTCAGAAATTTTTCTGCGACAATTTATTCTAAATAAAAAATTAATTCAACTAATACTTTCTATCTTATCCTCAAGGGAGTTTTATCACAAAAATTTTCTCCCCTATGTTTTCCGCTTCGGATATATGTCAAAAATTCTTCCTAAAAGTCCTGAAGTAGTGTCATTAAAAGACTCAAAATTAGCAGTATATGAAGTCATTAAGGGTCATATATATATATATGATATCGGAAGGAGGCCAGTATAAGACTTATGTTAGGGGCAAAATATGAGCATATAGCACTCGCTTCAGGCTCATAAATGAGTTCATAACGAGTGCAAAATTTGGACTCCATCCAGACTAATTGTTGACTCCGAGTGTTTGCTGGGTTGTTTGTTTAAAATCAAAACGAAATTGTTTTAATTTCAAATGACGTATAAATTTAATTGCTGAATTGTAATTCCAAGCAGCCTCGATTCAAATGATTTTTAAATACGCAAAAAAGGATACAAAAAAGGAATATTAAGGGTATTTTCCTGGTATTTACGCATAAAAATGGTAAATACCTGGTAGAATCCCAACTCTACTTATGAAGGCTAATATTTGTGAAATTGGTTTTACCAGAAGTAGGTGGATTTACGCCCGTTTTGAAATATTTATAAAAATTGCTAATAGAATTTGCAGTTTAAATTCAAACATCCAATTTCGCCATTGTAGGTGGAGACACTTTCTTAACCCCGGAAATACATAATCCCGATAAGACACAATCCGCACATAACAAAATCCCGACATAACGAAATACCGACTGGACAATAATTCGAGTGGATAATATCTCCACATCATAATATTTCAACGAGGTGAAATGTCTACATTTCCAAATCGCGACAACACTCAATCCAGATAAATTTACTATAATTTCATTATTATTATGAATTGTTTTTTTTAAACGCGGCCAAGTGGAAATAGAGTGGATCGCCTAGCCGGGTTGGTTCGACTAAGGGTGTGTTTTGAAGCGCGTCCAAAGGCCGCCTGCGCAGAAAGGTGTTCTGTGCAAAAATACTATGGATCGTGTAGCCGGCGTTAGATCGAGTAAGAGATATTTTTTTAGGCCCGGTCAAAGGCCGTATCGCGCAGCCGGTGCTGGATCGGGTAGGTATTGTTGGGCACAGATGTCTGAAATAACAGAACAACATCGAAGATGTGTATTTTTTATGACATTATGTGGGGTTTCCCAATTTGCATGTTGTCGAGGTTTTTTACGGGACTTCGTGCCTAGACCTAACCGTAATCGTGATTATTAATTGTCGGGATTTGGTCTTGTTGGGATTATCAATAGTCGGAACTTGGTAGTGTCGGGATTATAAACTGTCGGGATTTCGTTTCGGGGCTACCTTCTTTGGAATTTTGTATTTCGGAATTTTTTAAGTCGGGACTATTTTGCAAACTCATTATTTACAAAATAAGCTCAATAGTAAAAGAAGCGGGATATCTCCAATGAGTTGGAAGAAAGGGGTGGAGGAGAATTTGATGTTGAACCAAATTGGCGCCAGTTATAGCGAAGATAGAAAAACTGGCGTAACGTTTTATGCAAAGGCAATAATCGCCGACACGGTTAAGCGCCAATTTATGATTTATTATCAAAAACGTTATATTTGACGAATTAAAATTTCTTTAGTGTGCTTCAATTACGAGTTGACTTTGATCTAAGCCACTGTTAATGTTTCAGCTAAAAGTAATTTTCTTTTTTAAAAATCTGCAATATGCCATTCCAATTTAAATGCTATATTTTCAATTATATTTTATTAAAACACAAAATAGGAATCCATTCGATTGGATGGGAAAGTATAACTTCAAGAATTTTAATTTAAAAATTGTAGCATAAAATTCATAATTAAAAAGTGTCTGTGAAATGCTTCCGCAAAAGATATTTTCATATTGATAGCGTAGATATACATTCATACATAAGTATATATGAAATTTTTGGTACATATGAACATGCATACACACATTCATACGTAAAATAGTTTAATTAAGTTTGGCAACGCTGAAAAGCTGACTACGTAAAGAACAAAAAATGTGGGAATTTTTCTTAATAAAAAAAATATGAAATTAAAAAGTTACATTGCATTTCGACATACATACATGTTATGCTAAACGAGCAATAATAATGCATATATATATTTGAATGCAGTTACATATCGTTAGCTTAATGTGAAAATGTGCTAAGTCACTTTTTACGAATTTTACAGGAGACGAAAAAACTGAATAATTTTTGAAGTAAATTTTTCTTTAAAACTGTTAATGAGGATACCTTAGTTGCAATACTTTTGAGTGTAGAAGCTTTGAAAAAGATATATAAAAATAATGTGTGCTAACCCCGCAGCTATTTTATGACTTAGCACAATTTCCTCACTCAAAACAAATTTTTATACCTTTCATGAAAATGAAATGGTATATTAATTTCGTCACGATATAATTAGGTTGAAGAGCTGAGTTGATTTACCCATGTCCGTCTGTCTGTTTGTATGCAAACTAGTCCCTCAATTTTTGAGATATCTTGATAAAATTTGGTGAGCGGGTGTATTTGGGTGTCTGATTAGACATTTGTCGGAACCGGCCGGATCGAACCACTATAGCATATATCATCCATACAACCGATTTTTCAGAAAAAGAGGATTTTTGTAATATCTTACTCAATTTAACAGATTGAAGCTTCAAACTTCACCATATACTTTCGAATATTGCACATATTGTTGCCTGAAAAAATTGATGAGATCGGTCGTATATATAGTATATATCCCCCACAACCGATTGTTCAGATAAGAAACTTTTCGTAATTACTGCCCTATTTTAAGAGCTAGAGGCTTCAAATTTCAACGAATGCTTACGTTTATAGTATATGTTGTTGTGTCAAAAAATCATAGAGATCGGTGATATATATAATATATATATGATGGAATATATAGTATAAATATATTTTTTTTGCGATTTTGGCCCCATTTTAACAGTTACAAGCTTCAAATTTCACCAAATGCTTACGTGTATAGCCTGCATTGATGTCTGAAAAAATCATTGAGATCGGTGGTATATATATTATATACTTCATATAAACTGTCATTTTTGCCCCTTTTATAGAAGCTTCAAAATTCATAAAATTTCATCAAATAATTTCGTTTACGTCATATATTGTTGAAATACGTGATTCGTAGTCATATTTTTTACAGGCAGACCACAAAAAACCTGAAAATTTGTTTCCTCACACAAAGTACCTACCTATTTTTTATTTTATATTTATCTTAAAAATCGTTTAGGTATGTAGATCTGTTCACTATATATTTCTTATCTTATACATCCGATTATTCGGATATTACGAACGGGATAAGATTATTGCTCAGTCCCATTCATGAAAGGTATGAAGCCTTCGGCCCAGCCGAAGACAACCCCGTCCTTACTTGTTTCTCCTGACTTACACTTTTTACTCAGTATGTTTTCCCATCACTCCTCCCCTTTAATGATTGAAATATAATACAAAAGCTATATATTTCACAAGAAATACTATTTATTTGTCAAACTATTTCTAACTATTGGCGGCCACCATGGTGTGATGGTAGCGTGCTCCGCCAACCACTCCGAATGCCCTGGCTTTACACCCCGGACAAAGCAACATCAAACTTTTAGAAATAAGGTTTTTCAATTAGAAGAAAATTTTTTGGCAAGCACTCCGAGTGTATTTCTGCCATGAAAAGCTCTCAATGAAAACTCATCTGCCACGCAGATGCCGTTCGGAGTCGGCATAAAACAAGTAGGTCGCGTCCCGCCAATTTGTAGGAAAAATTAAAAAAAGGAGCACGACGTAAATTGGAAGAGAAGCTCGGCCTAAAATCTCTTCGGAGGTTATCGCGCGGTATATTTATTTATTTATATAACTTGTAACGGTTCTGATCTGGACTCTTTTGCCGGATGGTGCGCAGACAATAACTTAGTTTTAAATTCAAACAAATGCTGTGTTGTGTCTTATTCGATAAAGACAATTGCCACATACTTTATCTACAAACTAAATCTCTTAATCGTTGTCAAGAGAGTAAAGACTTGAGTGTAATTTTTGGCTCTAAATTCTCTTTTTCTAGTCACATTGATTTCGTTGTTTCAAAATTTGTTGCAATGGTTGGGTTCAGTAGACGTAACACCAGTGACTTTAAGGAGCCTATGACGTTGAAGGCACTTTATATATCCTTGGTCAGAAGTCGTCTTGAATATTGCTCAATAATATGGAATCTTTTCTGTGAATCTAACTCCTATAAAATTGAGAAAGTTCCAAAAATTTTTACAAAATTGTTTTACGTATGCTTCACTGGCACCAATTGCTTGGTCTTCAGGCATGACAGAAGAACTTTTACCTCACTCATGCTTGCCTATAATGTGGGGGTAAAGCCAATTTCAAGGGGTTGTGTTCGCAACCCCCTCAAGGTTTTCCTAGCACAATATATGGCTTCTCCAACCCAATTGTCAACTCACCTAACCGTGGCGAATACTGTTTCCTTGACAGCCGAGGCTCTGGCGACCCCAAGTTCCTCATGGAACTAGGGGGTGGGGAGGGCAGGATGGCCTAGAAGGTTTAGTGTGGTCATATAAATCGTTCCCGATATAGTCAGCCTAGTACCTTAGTAGGCTATGTTAACAGAACGTACCGGATCTATATCCAGCAAAGGGCCATCAACAGCGGTAACACTCCCCAAAGCCTTCGGGGAGTGTCTTTGTCGTTAATACAACAACAACTACAAAGCATGTACTTTTAGATGAATGAATTAAATAAATAAATAAAATGCGCGCACAAAGAAATGGCTAGTAATTCAGATTGATATTATTGACAGGTTGACTTATCACATTTTTTTAACAGCTGACGACTTAGTACATTTACAAGTCATTGCCCACAGCACGTAAAAATGAAAAATTTAAATATTTTTTTTTGTGTTTTTTTGTATTTTGAATTCAGTTTTAAAACTACATTGAAATCCAATTTTTCAGAAAAAGTGACTTAGGAGATTTTCACATTAAGCTAACGATATGTAGATATTTTTAATCAGCGTCGTCTGGACGCCTATACAAACATCTCGTTAGAGATTAATTAAACAAAATTGCAACTGCGTGAGCGTTTGCTTATTCTGCTGGTACCAACATAAACCTACATATTTACATATTGTCTTATACACACTCATACATACATACATTTAAAATAATTATATAGTAATTTGGTGTGATATACCTCTGAAGAGATTAAGGCCGAACTTTTCTTCTTTTTTGTGGTGTAATACTTCGACTTTTTACTAAAAATTAAAGAGGCCTCTATTTTCTTTAACTATGTTTAGAGAAGATTTAAAGCAGCAAAAGACTTTAGGTTATAACCAATCTACCAGCTTACGTACTTGGCGTATGAGGCAACTTTATTTAGACAATTTTAATTTTTTATGTTACCTTTACGTAAATTGAACTTAAGATCTTGGCTACGGTGGATTAGTAAACAAACTCCCTACCGTGAGGCACCAAATATTCATTAGACTGCGTTTTATTTTACAACTTCATCATACAAAGCAAGACTGCCAACGGCGGTCATCGAAACCTGCACTGCGAAGAAAATGTTAAAAGAAACGTGGGTCGCATCTGATGTTTACTTCATCGACCCAGAAATTAGTAGATCCTGCAGGCTTCCAGCCAGAAAGCGGCAGAAATTCTGGAGGAAGCGCGCTTAAGCCGCAGTTGCGTAAATACACATATTCATAATCAGGCGACGATAATGAGCTGTATGAGCTTCATCAACATAGACCAGCGAATTAAAACACAGCGGATACTTTAGCTAGGCCATGGTATGCGAATAAAGGATAATGCTCCGGCTAAAAAAGTACACATGTTTTTATCAGAATCCGTCTATGGTAGCATAGGAAGAGGGCGTACAAAACTCTGCTTGAGTGAATGCAAAATAAGACTAGCAGGATTAAGATAATTTCTATTCATCAACTCCAGAGCGTGAAAATATTTGAATTTTTGCTCGAGTAGGTTACGTTTATTGGAACATTCTTATTAAGTAACAGAAGATATGTTCCAAGAACGAACTTATGTCGCGAGCCCAGGACTCAAGGATAAAGCGTACTTTAACATTTTTTCCCACAACTAGCACTTCCTTGCAGCGAATCGCGAACCTGCGAAACTGTTGCTTTGCTTATTTATAAGCATATGATGCCATGTCTTCTTCCATTAGTTTATTAATTTAACGCAGGTATTCCACGCATTTTTTGCCGTATTGATCATGTGCAATTCAATCTTTTTTTTATCCCACTCTCAACCGTATAAGAAACTACGACCTCGGTTGCTCTAAATTATGTCTGACTGTGAGCTTTTATAAGGCGATGAAATGTTAGCGGTAAATTGTGCTCCAGTTTGGCGCTGATACCACAGATGGCGGGTTAGGGGGCTTAGAATATACCCACCGCAGGTATGCCTAGTTTAAGAGGCGACTAAAATACCAAATTGATTCAAGCGCAATATAGAGCTTCTCGAACCCAATTGTTAACCTCACCTACCCGTGACGAATCCAGCCGAGGCTCTGGCGACCGCAAGTTTCTCATGTGTAGGTGGGAGGGCGGTATGGCCTAGAAGGCTTCATGTGGTCATAGTAAATCGTTCCCGAGATGGTCGGGCTGGTACTTTAATAGTGCTTGTTATCGGATCTGCATCCGGCAAAGCACAATCAACATCGATAACATTACCCAAGGCGTTCGGTGAGTGTCCTTTTCGCTTCAACAACAACAACAACAACGTGGCGCTAGTGTTAGTGCGCGAGCATAACATATCTTGAAGTACAAGCTTTACCAAGCGCACGTTGTAACGCCCGAGATCGAATGGATGTTGCGTTATTTTTTCTGTTTTGTTTGTTGATAATTTAATTTATTGTTCTGTAAATTGAATTGAATTTTGTACGCTATTTGGTGAAATTTTATGTTAAAACATTTTATTCTTGTATTTTATTGTATCTTATTTTATACTATTGTATTGCTTTTACCGCCGATGATTGTTGCTTTGATTACGTTCCGAAGAAGCATGACTGGTGAGCCAATTTTCAACGTTGATATATGCTTGGTTCTAAGGAGTATAGAAATACATTTGGATATATAAAAAAAAAAAATTTCTTCTCTTTTATTTCGTCACTTCACCAGGAAATTGATTTTGAAAGCGATCATTGATTTTGTTAACATGATCATTTTTGGGAGCTAAGATAGTTCTTTCCCATAGCCAAAAAAAAAAAAAAACATTTAAATTTAAAATTCTTAATTCTGAAATACGAAAAACTTTCGTCTTGATCGAAGGAACCTCGAGCCAAAATTTGATTTTTATAGAAGATGTAGGTAGACTGAAACTAAACAATTTTTTTAACAGCAGCAGATTACTAAACGTCCAAAAGGCATAACAGCTAAACTCAACAATGCAGTCAAACTTTAGGTGTTAAAATAACTTAAGTTTGTACGGCAGCCATAGTTTTTCCGCATTCCACATTTTACTGGAGGTTTTAGGACTTAACGTCACATAGCTCCTTAACAATTTTAATTATCCTACCATTACGACATCCAGATATATGCAGTATAATATATTCCATTTGTATGGGAGGTGCCACGCCCCCTTTTTCCCAATTCCATATTTTCTTGGTGGTGATAAGGATTGACCTCAAATAACTCCTTACTGAATATCAATGTTCTGGCATGTATACCTTCAAAGATATGCAGTACCAAAAATTCCATTTGTATGGGAGGTGCCACGCCCCTTTTATATATCGAAATTATTTTTAGCCTAAAACCTTCCCGTTGATCGAAGGAATCCATAACCAAAATTTGGTGATGATTGATGTGTGGGATATACGTTTCCATAGCGAACACACACACACAGAATTTGATTTTTATATATATATGGCTAAACCGATTTGGGATTTCAAAATCACCTAACCATCACCTCTCCTTCCTGTATCTTTCCTAAAAATTTCATGGCAATCTGTCGAGCCGTTCTCGAGTTATGGAGTGACAATCAAAATGTACACTTCTTTTTATATATAGATTACCCATGCTAATTACATATCATCATCTCATTATTATTAAAAGCAGCAAGGAAAAACTTATTAGTTTTGATTTAAAACCAGAAGGGCCTAAAATTTAATTTTTGAATTTTTTTGTAGCGAAATTAAACTTTTTGGTAACGAAATTAAACCTTTTAGTTTCCTTGTATAGCAATTCAATGGTTTTGTCCTTCTTGCTGAATAAAGTTTAAACTCTAAACTGATTAACAGCGCGCTTAATGTACACACATATTCGCATACATTTGTATTTATCTATTTTTTTGCGTTTAATTACATAAAAACTGCATAAAAGATTTTCTTTTGACAATAGCTGCACTTCGCCACCTTCACAGGAGGCTGCATCCTAAAATTAATTTCCCTTTCTTTCGTTTCTGCTTCATGTTCCCGCTTCTCTACTTTGGCGTAAATTTCGTTCGATTTTTTTTTGTCTCTCCTGCCTTCTCTCGCATTCCCTAGCATACTTTTTTGTCAGTCAGTAAGCATGCAAAACTTACACGCATTCGCACACTCTAATGTGGGGACCGTTCTTATCTCATACGTTTACCAAGTAAGAATAGTCTATGCAAAGTGACTTTTTTCGCAAGATCTTTTTATGTAGTTTTATTTTAATTTATTTTGCATCTTCTTACAAGGCAAATTAATTACTAGCGTCTGCATGTAAGAACCCTGAAAGGATGTGTAACATCACTTTTACTCCAAATATGCTTTGACAAGCGGCCAACAACATACTGAAAATTGTATGCGTGTGTATGTAAAGGGAGCGGTAGGAGGATATGCAAATTTGTCAGTTGCAAATTAATTTTATTTTTCTTTCGCATGCAAGTAAATTAAAATGGTTGCTGAAGCCTGATGGTGGCTGGTGTTGTAAGACGCCATTTTGTTGTCTTTGAGCTGCATGCGAGTAGGCAAATGCCGTGAAGACAACGAGAAGGGAAAGCCGATAGCGCGAAGGTGAGTGACTGGGATTTCAGGCGTATGCAAGTTTTCCTTTCTGTTGCATTTGTAATTGATTTGAAAAAGTATTAAAAGACAGAAACTAAGTAACATATATCTAAAATATGGAGATAAATGTGAGTTTTTCAATTAAAGGCAAAAATTATAAATCTGATGGAGAAGAGAACGAAAATTACAGTTAAATAGGTAGCCCATAAAGTTATTCCCAATACTTTTGCATATAAATATATTAACCAAAGATTTCATGAATCCCCCATCAACAATGATAATTGGAGAAAAATCACACAAACCACAACGGAACAGTCAGGTGTCTGTATAGAGGAGGCGCTGGTATCTACGCAAATGTGTATCTACGCTCATGTCATAGTTTTCCAAACGCTAGATGATGAAGAAGTGAAAAATCGAGATACTTTTGTAAGTAGTTACACGAATGTTAGATATATTTAAATGAGTTGACCATCTTACGCTGTAAAGTTCTAGTTTCTACCACGACTCTCTTACATTGACTCATTCATCATTTAAATTTCCCTCTTATTTACTATGTACTGAAGAAGGTGGAGCGTTGACATAAACAAAATCCTACGTAAAATAGAACCTTTGAAGAGCTACAAGTCGAACTCAGATGCCTTCGGGGAGTGTCCTTATCGCTACAACAACAACGAAAGTTCAGACGAACTATTCGCTTTCAAACGATTTCGTCTAGCAATGGTTTCCTCTATCATTTTCGTTCGGCCTTTACGTTTCTTACTATATGTCCAACAGGCAGGCGAAAGCCATCATTTAACATAGTGCAAATACACCAGCAATTCGTCTCTGAGGCAAAACGAACGTTCGTTTCGTAACAGATAATGAGGCCCTTAATTTTTTTTAAATCAAGAGTACTTGATAGAAAATGTTCCTATAACCAAGCAAAAAAATATCTTAGTTTTTGAGAAAATATTTTGTACAGATAAATGAAAGCGTGTACGCGGCGCAAAATCAAATCAGTTTTGTTTGCTTTCAGAAATGTTTAAGAATTTTGTTTGAGTGTATGTTTGTCCATATATTAAGCTGACTGTTCAGATACAATAAATTTTCAATAAAAGACGATTTACGTTCTCTGAATACCTTTCTACTTAAAAATACAGTCAGATTATATCTGTAGCTAAGAGATAAGCAATCGTAACTCCCTTTCTTGCTCAAATAGAGTTAATATCTTTATAAGTTAAGGTATTAGGTTTTCTTGACCTTCTTGCAAGCTATCGTTACTTAGATATTGTCTGTTGCTTAACTTTTACATTTGAGAATGTGTATACCCATTCGTCATTTAGGTAAATAATTTATTTGTTTTGCTCATTTCTCAAAATGTAGTTATATGTACATACGACTGTTTACCTCTTATCTGAATATACTGCAGTTACATTCCTAAAAGGTTTTAAGCTAAAACAGAGGTTTCCTATTTGGTGTCACCCCTTAAAAAAATACACACAAAGCGCAATTTACCTCCGATGAAATTTAGGCCGAGACTTTTTTCCAATTTGGGCAGTGCAAATTTTTAATTTTCCAGTGAGTTGGCAGAACGGGACGTTTTATGCCGACTCCGAACGGCATCTGAAAATCATATGAATTTTTGATGAAAAGCATAAATACCCTCTAACGATGTTTTTCCGGGAGTAAAACCTAAGACTCGCCCCGCCTACCACACCGAATGTCCTGGGTTCACGTCCCGAGCAAAGCAACATCAAAACTTTAGAAACAAGTTTTTTCAATTAGAAGTTAATTTTTCTTAGCAGGGTCGCCCCTGGCAAGCACTACGGGTCATCATCTGACTGATGCCGTTCGGAGTCGGTATAAAACAAGTAGGCGCCGTCCCGCCAATTTGTAGGAAAAAATGAAGGACGACGAAAATTGGAAGAGAAACTCAGCCTAAAATCTCGTCGGAGGTTATCGCGTCTTACATACATTACAGTTGTTCCATGATCCAGAATAAAACAAATTTAATAGCGTCATATCGTAAATTGTTTTGACGGCTAAGTTATAGGTCTTTTTAATGCATGAATGCAAGTTTGTCTAAACGTCCCACTGTAGGCCCCAGTTCAGTATGTAGATGAGTCCAATATAAAACAATCTAGCCACTGATGGCTTCTTTACAACAGACAATTAGTTATGGTTTCGTTTAAAAATATTATCCCTCGTTAAAAAGAATATTTGTGCAAAGCGTCTTATTTATCTCTAACCAAATTCTAATGAACCAAAACATTCTTTCATGGAATGGTGAAAACGCTGTGTAAAATTATAATCAGCATAATTGGAAACAAACAAACTGTCATGTACGGGCTGGCAATCGTTCATATGAATGGCGGTGGGAACTTAGCGTTGCTAGAGGTTTCCTCAATTCTTTGCAAACTCCTGCTTTTAGTATTGGTCCTAGGCATTTTGCTGTCATTAGGAATTCATAAAATATTTATCAGTTCGATGAATTGCGGGTAAGAGGAATTGAAAGTTAAAGTCAATTAACTGTAATTGTCAGCAAAAGTTTATTGAGACATGATTTAAGGCGTCTCGAGAGGCTATTCCAATGTTATGAGCAAAATTTTAACATTCTGAAGTGGGAACAAAAATATTAATTAACTAAGAGCTCTTTGAACGTTGGTTGAATTTTTATTTTAAGAGAACATTCTAAAAGATTTTGTCTTTTTGGTATTAAGAGTGGTTGCGATTTTGCTTAGTTTGAATGCGGTCTTGTCATGATTTTGTTATGTCAGAATTGTGTCTTTTGCAAATTCTGAAAATTGTCTGAAAGTAAGTTTTATGGAGGTGGGTGCACGAAAATTGTTTTTACTCACTTAAATTTGGTAATTCAAAAATGATGATGCTATCCTGTGAGTTGCGTGAGTTTTTCATAATTTCTACACCTGTTTGATTCTCATGTATATGAAAGACGTGATAGCCGGCAATTGCGCCATTTTGGTTTTTCGGTGGATACCATGACATTGTGATGCTAGTCGATGTTACATTCAAAACGGTTAAATTCAATGGTTTGCTTGGAACTGCAAAGAAAAAGATATGAAATTCAAAAATAGTTATGATCTTCATATACACAGCATATAAGTACAATTTTTGTAGGTTTAACAATAATTAAAAGTTGGTACAATATATACAATTTTCATGTCGGCCGATTCTCATGCAATTTTGCGAGAATATTGAGTAGGTCTGAGAATCGGCCAACAACTTTTTTTCATACCCCTAATTTTTTTTTAGACACAATTTTTTGGAACTGCGAGATGTAAAAAGAATTGGTGAGAAGTAAAATGAGGGAAGGAGAAAGAGTAAGATTAAGATATAGAGATAGGGATAGATGGAGCGGGGGAGGGAGAAGGAGAGGGATGTAGAGAGAAAAGAACTGAGGGAAAAGACGGAAAAGGAGAAAGATACACAGAAAAAGCAAAAGTCATAGGGGAGGGTTGAATAAACGGTTAAAGAAAAGGGGCAGAAAACGAGAGTAAGCGGTAAAATATTTTTCTGCAGAAAGACCAAAACAAGGGCAGAGCAACGTCGTGCCGGTTCTGCTAGTAATTATATAAAAAATCCTATAAATATATTTTTATATATTTGACTATTTGTTACCACTAATCTGCTTGAAAGCTTGAGAAACCTATTTATTAAAAATAACTAAAGTAAAATAATTAGGCCGAATCCATTGATATACCTACAAATGGCGCCTTTTTTGATGGTGGATCAATTAACACTGAAGGATAAAGTCGCCTCTATGAGTTTAGACTTTTCTCTTCATTTTGCTTAAATTCTATCTTGAATACGTGCTTCATGATATTTTACAAACTGAGACATTCGTGACATGCAATTTTTACAAAATATTTCTTTACTAGCCTTTACCCGCGGCGCCGTCCGCAAGGAGAAAATGAAATATGTGGGCTATTCACCTTAGCCTGCTTATAAAGTTATCTGTTTAAAATTTTTTTCTGTCTAATGCATTTTATTTTTGTAATTGAGTAAAAAAAAGAACTTTATGAGCTGATAACCTGATAGGATCCCAAAATGATAACGAAATTATCCAGAAAAAGCCACGAAATGACCCCGACGCTATCGCGGACGGATCCCGAAAACCATCCAGAAACGCCCCGGAAGTGTTTCCAAAAGTTCCCGAAGTAGTCCCAAAAAAACCCGAAATGACAACGACACGATTCTAGACTTATCCAGATAACCACACAGAAATGATGCCTGAAGGGTACCAAATTGATCCCGAAATAGTCCCGAAAAAGTTCCGAAATTACCCTGACGGGCTCCCGGACGGATCTCAGAAACCATCCAGAAAATATCCAGGAAGGGTCCCTAAATTATCCCGACTAACTCCAGAAAAAGTTCCGAAATGGCTCCGAGGGGATCCACGATGGATCGCGAAAACCATACAGAAATGATTCCGGAAGGATTCCAAAATAATCCCGAAATAGTCCGGAATTGACCCAGATGGGATCCCGCACAGATCCAGAAATGATCCCGGAAGGGTGCAAAAACTATCCCGGAAAAGTAACAAAAAATCCCGAAATGGCTCCTACGGCATCCCGGACGGATCCAGAAATGATCTCGGAAGGGTCCCCAAATGATCCCAAAATGGTCCCGAAATGACCCTGATGGATCCGGCAAACCATCAAGAAATTATGCCGAAAGGGTCCCAAAATGATCCCGAAATAATACAGAAAAAGTCACGAAACGACCCCTAGAGGATCCCCAAATGATCCCGTATTAGCCCCGAAAAGGTCCCGAAATAACCCCGACGGGATCCCGGACAAATCCCGAAAACTATCCAGAAATGATGCCGGAAGGAATCCCAAATGATTCCGTAAAAGTCCCGCATTGATTCCGACGGGATCCCGAACGGATACCGAAAATCATCCAGAAGTGATGCCGGAAAGGTCCTCAAATGATCACCTAATAGTCCCGAAATGACCCTTAAGGGGTAATGGACGGATCCCATAAACCATCCAGAAATGATCCCGATATATTCCCGAAGAAGTCCCGAAATGACCCTGACGGGATCTCGAACGCACCCCCAAATGACCCTGACGGGATCCCGGACAGATCCCGAAATCCATCAAGAAATGATCTTGGGAGGGACCCCAAATGATCCCGAAAAAGTCCCGCAATGATTCCGAGGGGATCCTGATCGGATACCGATAACCATCCAGAAGTGATGCCGGAAAAGTCCTCAAATGATCACCTAATACCAAAATGACCCTGACGGCATCCCGGACTTATCCCAAAATCCATCCAGAAATGATTTTGGGAAGGTCCCAAAATTATCCCGAAATAGTCTCGGAAAAGTTCAGAAATTACCCTGACGGGTTCCCGGACGAATCCTGAAAGCCATCTCTAAATGATCCCGAAAAAGTCCCGAAATGACCCTGACTGGACCCCGAAAGGATCCCGAAAACTATCCAGAAATGATGCCGGAAATGTCCTCAAATGATCACCTAATAGTTCCGAAAAGACCCTGACGGGATCCCGAACGGATCCCGACAACTATCTAGAAATGATGCCGAAAGGGCCCGCAAATGATCCCGTATTAGTCGAGAAAAAGTCCCGAAATGAACCCGACGGGATGCCGAACGAATCCCAAAAACCAGCCAGAAATGCTGCCGGAAGGGACACCAAATGATCCCGAAAAAGTCCCGCAATAATTCCGACGGGATCCTGAGCGGATACCGAAAACCATCCAGAAGTGATGCCGAAAAGGTCCTCAAATGATCACCTAATAGTCCCAAAATGAACCTGACGGCATCCCGGACAGATCCCGAAATCCATCCAGAAATGATCTTGGGAGGGTCCCAAAATTATCCCGAAATAGTCTGGGAAAAGTCCAGAAATTACCCTGACGGATACCGGACGAATCCTGAAAACCAATCTTAAATGATGCCGAAAAAGTCCCGAAATGACCCTGATGGGACCCGGAAAGGATCCCGAAAGCTAATCAGAAATGATGCCGGAAAGGTCCTCAAATGATCTCCCAATAGTTCCGAAAAGACCCTGACGGGATCCCGAATGGATCCCGACAACTATCCAGAAATGATACCGAAAGGGCCCGCAAATGATCCCGTATTAGTCGAGAAAAAGTCCCGAAATGACCCCGACGGGGTGCCGGACGAATCCCAAAAACCATCCAGAAATGATTTTGGAAGGGACCCCAATGATCCCGAAAAGGTCCCGCAATTATTCCGACGGGAATCTGAACGGATACCGAAAACCATCCAGAAGTGATGCCGGAACGGTCCTCAAATGCTCACCTAATAGTCCCAAAATGACCCTGAGGGCATCCCGGACAAATCCCGAAATCCATCCAGAAATGATCTTGGGAAGGTCCCAAAATGATCCCGAAATAGTCTCGGAAAAGTCCAGAAATTACCCTGACGGGTTCCCGGACGAATCCTGAAAGCCATCCTTAAATGATCCCGAAAAAGCCCCGAAATGACCCTGACGGGATCCCGAAAGGATTCCAAAAACTATCCAGAAATGATGCCGGAAAGGTCCTCAAATGATCCCCTAATAGTTCCGAAATGACCGTGACGGGATCCCGAACGGATCCCGACAACTATCTAGAAATTATGCCGAAAGGGTCCGCAAATGATCCCGTATTAGTCGAGAAAAAGTCCCGAAATGACCCCGACGGGATCCCGGACGAATCCCAAAAACCATCCAGAAATGATGCCGGTAGGTATCCCAAATGATCCCGAAATAATCCCGAAATGACCTCGTCGGCATCCCGGACGGATACCGAAAATTATCCAGTAATGATGCCGGAAAGGTCCACAAATGATCACCTAATAGTCCCGAAATTACCCTGATGGGATCCCGGACGGATCCCGAAAACCATCAAGAAATGATGCCGGAAGAGCCCCCAAATGATCCCGAAAAAGTCCCCAAATGACCCCGACGATATCCCGGACGGATATCGAAAACCATCCAGAAATGATGCCGGAAGAGCCCCCAAATGATCCCGAAAAAGTCCCCAAATGACCCCGACGAGATCCCGCACGGATCCCGAAAACCTTCCAGAAATGATGCCGGAAGAGCCCCAAATGATCCCGAAAAAGTCCCCAAATGACCCCGACATACTCCAGAAAAGGTTCCGAAATGGCTCCGAGGGAATCAACGACGGATCGCGAAAACCATACAGAAATGATTCCGGAAGGATCCCAAAATGATCCCGAAATAGTCCGGAAATGACCCAGATGGGATCCCGCACATATCCAGAAATGATCCCGGAAGGGTCCAAAAACTATCCCGGAAAAGTAACAAAAAATCCCGAAATGGCTCCTACGGCATCCCGGACGGATCCAGAAATGATCTCGGAAGGGTCCCCAAATGATCCCAAAATGGTCCCGAAATGACCCTGATGGATCCGGCAAACCATCAAGAAATTATGCCGGAAGGGTCCCCAAATGATCCCGAAATAAAACAGAAAAAGTCACGAAACGACCCCTAGAGGAACCCCAAATGATCCCGTATTAGCCCCAAAAAAGTCCCAAAATGACCCTGACGGGATCCCGAAAGGATTCCGAAAACAATACAGAAATGATATCGGAAAGGTCCTCAAATGATCCCCTAATAGTCCTGAAATGACCGTGACGGGATCCCGACAACTATCCAGAAATGATGCCGAAAGGGTCCGCAAATGATCCCGTATTAGTCGAAAAAAAGTCCCGAAAGGACCACGACGGGATCCCGGACGAATCCCAAAAACTATCCACAAATGATACCGGTAGGTATCCCAAATGATCCCGAAATAGTCCCGAAATGACCTCGTCGGCATCCCGGATGGATCCCGAAAATTATCCAGAAATGATGCCGGAAAGGTTCCCAAATGATCCCCTAATAGTCCCGAAATTACCCTAATGGGATCCCGGACGGATCCCGAAAACCATCCAGAAATGATGCCGAAAGGGTTCCCAAATGATCCCGTATTACTCGCGAAAAAGTCCCGAAATGACCCCGACGGGATCCCGGACGGATCCCGAAAACCATCCAGAAATGATGCCGAAAGGGTTCCCAAATGATCCCGTATTAGTCGCGAAAAAGTCCCGAAATGACCCCGACGGGATCCCGGATGGATCCCGAAAACCATCCAGAAATGATGCCGGATGAGCCCCAAAATGATCTCGAAAAAGTCCCCAAATGACCCCGACGAGATCCCGGACGGATCCCGAAAACCATCCAGAAATGATGCCGGAAGAGCCCCCAAATGATCCCGAAAAAGTCCCCAAATGACCCCGACGATATCCCGGACGGATCCCGAAAACCATCCAGAAATGATGCCGGAAGAGCCCTCAAATGATCCCGAAAAAGTCCCCATATGACCCCGACGAGATTCCGCACGGATCCCGAAAACCATCCAGAAATGATGCCTGAAGGGTCCCCAAATGATCGCGAAATAGTCCCGAAATGATTCCGGAATAGTCCCGAAAATTTTCCAAAATAACCCCGACGGGATCCCGGACGGATCCCGTAAACTATACAGAAATGATCCCGGAAGGGTCCCAAAATGATCCCGAAATAGTCCCGAAAAAGTCCCGAAATTACCCCGGCGTAATCCCGGACCGATCCCGAAAACCATCCAGAAATGATCCCGGAAGGGTCTCGATATGACCCTTACGGGATTACAAATAAAGTGAAGCTAATTATAAAACCATGTTAATAAGGCAGCAGGCGCATTGGAGCGAATAAAAAGTTAGATAGAAACATACAGGTAAAGCTAATAAAAGCGTGCTAATAAAAACAATTGATGGAGGGCGGATGGCGGGAGTAGAGGAGAGGACCACTGATCGTTCCTCCAAAATTGTCTAGATCTCGTTCTGTATGTACCAGATACCAAAAACTATTGATTTAGGAGAAAATTTAGATTGAGTTATAACAATTTATGGATTTTACACCAGAGGGGGGATAAAGGGGGGCGGGCGGAGGGTGTCACTGCTTAATTTGTAAGCCCTCGACTTATTTGACCCCTTGAGTCTGTGATAAGGCCAGTATACGTAAAGTTATAATGTGTAAAAATTATGAAAAATAATTTCTCGAAGGGTCGTGGGACCCCCACCCCTCTTTCTATGTTCGAAAAAAATTTCGCTAGTAGACTACTCTCTGTGTCCCAAATTTTATCAAAATCCGTGTAGCCATTCTGGCGTGATTCAGTCGCAAAGACGAAAAAATATAATAATTAAATTATAACTGTTCCTAGGGGGCGGGGACCACGCCCCTTGTGAAAAATATATAGCTAGTAGATCCTTCTAGACTATTGGCTATATGTGTGCAAAATTTCATCCAAATCGGTCCAGCCGTTCTTGCGTTATTGAGTCACAAAGACAAACGTCTGGACAAACATCCAAACATCCAAACATCCAAACATCCAAACATCCAAACATCTAAACATCCAAACATCCAAACATCTTAACATCCAAACTTCCCCATTTATAATATATATTAGATGTTATGTGGCCCAATTTAGCAAGATAAGACAACCTAGAAATTTCGAAGTTCAAATAAAAACGTTCGTATGACACTCGGGTGCCATATGATGGGATTTATATTCGGTAAGAAAAAAGAAATATTTTTTGAATTATTTTATTGTACGTTACACAATCAGAACTCTGACAACTAAGACATCATAATATATGTATCATATACATAAAAGGGGTACAATCCGTCTTCAAGGAATAGATTGCCTACATTTGAAAATTGGTCTTTTCTCCCTATCTTATCACTTACCATTCTAGTCCTCTTCTGCTTTGTTTTCCATTTATCCTGTCTATTCCTGTTCTCTTCTTGCTCCCTATCTATCGCTTCCGAACTCACTTCCATTATCACTGTCATTCCTGCTTCCACTCCCAATCGTATACCCACTCCCATTCCCACTAAAACTCCCATACTACTCTCATTCCTATTCCCGTTTTCATTTCCAGTATAGTAAAATTGCAATTTATTAAAGACGCTCAGACTCAAAAGATATTCCCAGGCCCCATGATAGAAGTTTAAAAGACAGGGCGTTATTGAGTGCAGGATCACTTGAAACCCTTTCACGATTCCAATTGGTTGTTGAAAAGCCTAGCAAGTTAAGCGTCTATTACTGAATGATGACAATGCAGGAGATATTTAAAACAATTAACGCGTAAAAACTAGAATGCAAACATTTCCTATAAATTTGATTCCTTTCCTTTGATAACTTAAGGTCGTAAAATCGTGTCAATTTTGAACCCAAATCAAACCGACGATATAATAAAACGCATCTTGTTAACAACACTAAGAATTCTATCCTCGAACATGTCAACAGATTTTGAATCCTTTGTAACTTTTATAGCTTTTCAGTGACAACAATAGTGATAACCAAAAATGCAATAAAATATAGTATAATAAGTTAAACAAGTGATATACAAAACGTCAAGGATTATAAAAGAACACATACCCCTTCTTACGCAACTAAGACCACGTATATGCCATAGTATTTTGTTCAAATTGGGGAAGATCTTCAAAAGTAAGATGGTACATTGCAATAAAAGTCAATAGCTATCGCCTTAAGGTCAGAGTCTTGTTGTTGTTGAGTTTGTAGGGCATTGTAAACATTATAAGAATGCACTTGACTATTAAGTTAAAAGGCTAAAGAAGGCAACCAAATGCTCATATAAAAATACACAAACATATAGATATACACACAAACAAACACTCACACAGAGCTGAGTCATTTTCAATAGCCATAAGCCTTAAGCAAACGAATAAAGCGCCAAAGATAACAAAGCGCAAAAGTAAAGTGACTAAAAATTTTTGTTCGTATTTGGAGAACCAGCAACTTTTCAGTGAATTTTAACAATTCCCTTTACTTGTAGTAAGTATTTTTGTCTATTGTTTTCAATTTGATATTTACCTCATTGTTCTACTATGATTGTGATGCTGGTTAAATGGGACACGCCCATTGGAAATTTTGCTTTTTGTAGAAAATTAACGTAAAATCATTGAATTCAGATGAAAAAGGCATTTGCAAATAGAGAATAATAACAAAGTTGTGGTGGAATGAAAGTGGCGTGGTAAGAAAAGAAAAGTGGATGATTTTGAAGAGGCACCAAGGGACAAGGTCAATAAATATATATGTATGTGATACTTACAGTTACTTTCATGCGAAATGGGAACGTAGAATTTGAAAACTTCTCTACTTAAATTTTTTTCTTGATTAGAAGTGACAAGAAAAAAATCATGCTTTCTATTTAATGGTCTCAACAGTTTAATATTTTATGTGGATATTCTTATTTGGGAATAAACTCCTTACATAAACTTTGGAGCGACTGTAGCAGGCATATTATGGTCAAAGTCTTGCCTATTCCGAATATGTTCATATGAGTTTACATCTACGTATAATATGTATATCTCTGGTACCTCGACTGGGCAAATTTATATCAAGCAGTAGTCAGAGACGTAAAACTAAAAAAAAAAAAAATACAGCTGTGCTTATTTATCAAAGGTGCTGTGAAAAACAGTGTCAATAGCGTTCTTAGTCGCCGTTTTTATATCGTTCTTATTCTCGCGTGTACCAAAAATTCGTACTGGGTAGAGCTTTGAGAAGCTGTCGGCAGGGACTTTTCGGGCCTGAGTTAAAAAAATAGTACTAAAACAGATTTGCAGACTTTGGATTTAGATAAAGCCGTATTGTGCTACATAGTAAACGCATTCTCCCCTATTCACGAAGGGAGGATAGTGAAGGCAAAACAGAGAGAGAGATATTGACATCCACGCTACTTTATGGCTCTGAACAGCGGGCAAGCATACTTAAGACGAGGAACTGCAATAATCTTCTAAATTTTACACAGCGAACAACAGCTTTGAAAGTAGCCTCCGCTTACCGCACAGTATCAGAACCAGCCATATATATGTATTATAAACGGAGCAACTCCCATCGCCATTATAACGCTAAAGAGACGAAGAAAAGGGTAAGCAAAAATGCGCACGAATCAAGAGCTCATGCAAGCAGTTTCATTATAAAACAAGTAAAGGTGTCTAAGTTCGGGTGTAACCGAACATTGTATACTCAGCGTGAGCTTCAATTGTGCATTTTATTTCAGCTAAATTACTTTTCTACATAACACGTGGCACCGCCCGTTTAAAAAAATGTCTCCCAATTTAATCTTACAATAAAACTTGATAAGTGATATATCATTGATTCAAAACTATTTTTTGCTTAGTTATAGCTTATTATTCTAGTCTACGACCCTTTTAAACTCGTTCCATATCTAAGTTGCCGTGGTCCTTAACCGATCCCGTCCATTTTTAGTAGAAATATTTTCTCCTATAAGGAAAATTTGTGTACCCAATTTTATTACGATCCGTTAATTTTTCTTCGAGTTATGGCTCCCGAAACATAGAAAATTGTTTAGTCATAAAAGGGGCGGTGCCACACCCATTTTCAAAAATTTTAGTGTTTTCCAATTTAATGCTATAATTAAATTTAGAAAGTAAAGTTCTATTGACACAAATCTCTTTTTTGCAAAGATATAGCTTATTTTATTCGTCCGTGACTCTTTTATAAATCTTTTTTATAAAAGTAGGCGTGGTCCTTAACCGGTTTCGTTAATTTTTCTTCAAAGCATCCCTTATAGCAAAGGCAACCTATCTGCCGAATCTTGTTACGATAGGTTTAACGATTTTTGATTTATGATTAATAATATTTGTAAAATTGATTTTATCACAAGTGGGCGGTACCACGCCCATTTAAAAAATTTTTTTTAAAATTTTATCAAAAGTCTCAATATCAGCCCACATGTCAAATTTCAACATTCTAGGTGTATTATTTACTAAATTATCAGGTTTTTTGTGTTTTCCAAAATTTTACATATATAAAAAGTGGGGTGGTTATCATCCGATATCGCTCATTTTCAACACCAATCTATTCTGGGTCCAGGTAAGCTGGTGTACAAAATTTGGTGAAGATATCTCAATATTTACTCAAGTTGTCGTGTTAACGGACGGACGGATGGACTAATCAAATTTTTTTTCGATACTGATGATTTTGATATATGGAAGTCAATACCTATCTCGATTCTTTTATACCTTTACAACCAACCGTTATCCAATCAAAGTTAATATACTCTGTGTGCAAAGCACGCTGAGTATAACAAGACTGCTACTTCTTAATAAGTTTTCGAACTAAGAAAATAAAACACATATTTCCGATACCAAAGAGGATATATATAATAAGAGACGTCACTCGTTACTTTGCACAATGTTTTGGTTAGGGTAATCGCAGGTTTTTTTGGGCGAGATACGCATAAGTGTCTTTATACATTTTTGTGGGGTATTTGTGTTTATTTTTCCGACTGTATTTAATTAACTAATTAATTCTCTTTCCAAAAATCACACTTGCATAAGGTGTCTACACGACATGGATAAATGCGAGACAATTAAAAATGCCCCTCATAGTAAACATTAGGTATACATTTTTTTAATTTCTAGCGAGTTACTCGCCACTCGTAGCAGACTGGTGGCTCTTATTATATTTATCCTCTTTGCCGATACTACCGTTGTTTTAAATTATCATGACATAGTTTTAGGCGCTGTTTTTGCATATAAATGAAAATGAACAATTGAACTTTTTCCTTTTTGAGGTTTAAATAAAACTGTTTTTTTTTTATACTCAGCGTGCTTTGCACACAGATTATATTACCTTTGATTGGATAACGGTTGGTTGTACAGGTATAAAAGAATCGAGATAGATATAGACTTCCATATATCAAAATCATCAGTATCGAAAAAAAATTTGATTAGTCCGTCCGTCCGTCCGTTAACACGACAACTTGAGTAAATATTGAGATATCTTCACCAAATTTGGTACACTAGCTTATCTGGACCCAGAATATATTGGTGTTGAAAATGAGCGATATCGGATGATAACCACCCCACTTTTTATATATGTAAAATTTTGGAAAACACAAAAACCTGATAATTTAGTAAATATTACACCTAGAATGTTGAAATTTGACATGTGGGCTGATATTGAGACTCTTGATAAAAATTGAAAAAATCTTTAAAATGGGCGTAGCACCGCCCACTTCTGATAAAATAAATGTTAAAGATAATATTAATCATAAATCAAAAACCGTTAAACTTATCGTAACAAAATTCGGCAGAGAATAAGGAATGCTTTGAAGAAAAATTAACGAAATCTGTTAAGGACAACGCGCACTTTTATATAAAAGATTTTTAAAATGGTCGTGGACGAATAAAATAAGTTATATCTTTGCAAAAAATTGTTTTGAACCAATGATATTTCACTTATCAAGTTTTATTGTAAGAGGAAATGGGGAGAATTTTTTTAAACGGGCGGTGCCACGTGTTATGTAGAAAAGTAATTTATCTGAAATGAAATGTACAATTGAAGCTCACGCTGAGTATATAATTTTCGGTTACACCCGAACTCAGGCACCTTTACTTGTTTTGTGTTGAACTTTAGTACAAAGTGTGTAGTTTTTACCGATGCGTAGTACTTTTTGAAGTAAGCTCATAAAAGTATCAGTAAAGAAAGCTTTATAAATTAGGTAAAAACTGTATTTACTTACGTAACAACATATGTACATGTGAGAATCATTGTATGCTTATATGTAAGTACTTAAATACCCATGCACATTATGTACTCTCTACGTGTCCATGAGTTCAATCGATGAGTGATTGGAATAATAAAATATTACTGAGCGTCTTTGCATATTTTTAGGCGCTTTGCCCTACAGCTATAAATGTTTGATCCGATGAAATTGCCCATGTAACAGACAAAAGAAAGTAAAGCCAATAGACATCAAAATACAACCAGGCTTTTGTATATTTAAAGAAATCCGATGGTTTGCACATACAACTTAATATAACAAGAACAAAATTTTATATGATTTTTGTTATCAACAAAACAACGAGTAGGCACAGTTAAGAGGATAAAAAATATTTAATAACTTGAGCTTATGTGTATGTTTTTTTTTCTGGAAAGAAGCACTTTTCAAATTAAATTCTATTCAATTCTATTGAGTACAAAGGCGTACACGAAAAGACGTTGAGCGCTATACACATGAACGTATGTTCGTATGCAAGTAGAAATTACTGAGATACCCAATTCAGTGAAAATCACACACATTTCTTTTATTTTTTTTTATAAAAAATGTGTATGGGAAAAGCTGTCGATAGCTTAACATTTAAAATCATCATAATCAACAAAAAATTTCGTTTTTTTGAAAAGAGCTTATTTATTACAACCGATACCGATAACGTGTTACGAGTATTTAATTATCGACGTAATATTGGCAACGAATTTATCGTCAGGTTATCGGTTTGTAATTGGCTTGGTTCAGATATGTTATCGATTTTATAGTGATAGTAGGTAGCATGCTGATGTAAACTGGTGACACTCCGATAAAAAATCAATATCTTTTCGATATCAAATTGATAGCTGTTGGATAACTTAACGATTATTAGTCGACAATTTTTCGATAAAGACTGCATTTCTATACCTTATTGCTAACAAATCCATAACTTATCTATAATATTTTGATTTATCGATAGCTTTAGGATAACGGCTCATACTAAAAACAAAAAACAATCAAGGCCGAGCTTCTCTACTAATTTCCATTATGCTCTTATCAATTTTTCCTACAGCCTAGCAGGGCGGGACCTACATGTTTTACGTATTACGTACGACTGGAAATGCATCTGCAAGGCAGATTTGTTTTCATTGAGAATCTTTTAGTAGCAGAAATACACTCGGAGTGTTTGCCAAATCAGTGTGAGGGGCGACCCGGCTTGAAAAGACTTTAATATAATTTTTTGATGCTTTTTTGCCGGGACTTGAACCCAGATCTTCGGTGTGGTAGGCGGAACACGCTACCGCAACCGATATCAAGGTAGTTATTAGTTGATAACCTTTGCTATCGGCGGCAGATTTGTTACATCTCGATGGACAAATTGATAACTGTTATATACCTCATCGATAAAACACCATGAGCAAACCGATAACTCCCTAAAAACGAACCTTTGACACTTTAATAACAATTTGACAACACTTTTTCAGGTTTTGGCTTCGGCTTTGCTTACTAATCTTTCCTTTTCTCTCCTCTTTTCTCCTTTTCTTTTTCCTTTCGTTATCTTAGCTAGCCTTGGATTCGTCAACGTTGCAGTAACCAGAAGCATCGTCATTATCAACACATCATTATCTACATTTTTATTATGTAAATTTTTTTTTTTTTTGCTCTCTGTCTTCGTCTAACTTCGCTCATATCAACTTTACTACGTATATTGTTCCCGCATTAGCTACGCTACACCCTACGGTTACATTCTGTATTCCCCCATACTGCATAACACTACATAGTAAAGGCTGAGCATACGCCTACAATACGCTAACGTCCACATTCCTCCATATCGTGACCAAAGAAACGTTAAATGGCTCGCTCTTTAAATAAAAAAAAAAAAGTACAATAACAAAAATCAATCGGAAGTCTCCGAGTTTGAATTTCAGTTTAAGACCAGCTTTTTCAATAGTTGATTAAGCTAAGCTTAAACTAAGTTTTCTTAAACTCGACTTATAATTCGAACTCCAGTTAAACTACAGAGCAGTTTTTCAGTCAGGTCGCCTTTTTTGTATGGCAACATTATTTTTTTATTATGTAGATAATAGCTCTCAAATGAGTTTACAGCATATTTCTCCAGTTTATTGGATATTGATTTAATATTATGTACAAACACACATCAAATTGGCAATTTATACCATTTGGGTTATTTATTATGCAATTTAACATATAATAAATTGTAATAATAAATTGCCAATTTAAAAAAAAAATGCGTAATATATTGTTTCGAACTGCAAATGCAACCATGTAAAGTGTGTTTGCTGAGTAGATTTAAACGTCAGTTACGCATGGCTCAATTACGTGGTTTGCTCGTCTCATCAGTTGATTTTATTTTTTTCATTTCACTGGAGCAGGGATTGCAAACTCAAAATCAAACCAAAACATTGAACACATTTTCTTACAACACACAAAAATTTCGAAGTTTTATGTTTTCATTCCATTCCATTCGCATAATACCAACACCCACATTTTGACAGTCTGAACAAAGGTATGCTGTTGCTGTAGAGATGAGCCTATCAGTTATCAAATTATTATTGTGTAAGCTAAATTGAGTTGTACGAACACCGCTCAATTTAAATCGAAATTGCTTCAATTTATTTTTCTGTTTGAACAAAGTATAAGGTAGAGTTGCAAAAAAGTGTTCGCCAACAGCGGTTTATTGTGAGAAATAATAATTATACATGTTAGTTTTGTTTTCGTGAAAATACTGTTGAATTGGAATTTTTCATATGAGCCTAATTAGAGAACCACACTTGAGTACAAGTTGGGAACTATTTTTCAACTTAACCACTGTTTCGAGCAAATTTTAGAAGTATGCCAGTTATAACACCAGCTCTAACAGCAATCAATCTCAAATGCTTGTTGGACATATTTAACGCAATCTTTTCCTCCAAATTTGTGCTATCCGAATGTTCAATGGCACCTACAAAAGATTCAATTAAAGCTGAAATTTTTTGGTGGGTATGTATTTAAAGAGGATTACTTCATCAGCTGACGAAGAGTGTTAACGTATGTAGAACGTTGAATAAATAGGTACACATAGATATACATATATAAGCAATAGTCAATATGGAAATGGCCAATTAAACTCTCTTTGTGTAAGGATCAAACGAGCTTAAATAATCAAATAACAAGAAACGTGGCGGAAGCAAGAAAGGCTGCCAAGCAAAGAAGTTAAATCAAATAAAAAAATATGTATTGCTTAAATAAAAAGCAAAAAACAATTTTAATCAATATGTTATTGTACGCTTGAGAAACGAGATAAGTGTACATATACATATACATGTAGGTATGTCCATATACATATGTACGTATGAGTATTCAAGCAAGGTACTCCAAATTCCTGGCATATTTTAGTGCAATAGCCAACCTAAAGGACGCTTGCATATCCATGCAAACGTATTTAGAGTGCCCATCAGTGGACAATATCGTAAAGGATAAAAATTCACTTCTACATATTGAACGGAAGTGACATATAAAGAATGTACACATTCAAAGTGAAAAAGCAAACTTAAAGATTGCTATTGATAAGAGCTGACAGAAGAATAGCGAATATAAACGAATAGTAAGATTCATATGTAATTTTAATATATACCAAATTGTAAGCATCCACGTTTATTGAGTGTATGTGTATTAGACTGGGTCGAAAAAAAAAGTTGCTAATGTCCGCCCCTAAATTTGAAGATTATGTTGAGAGGGTTTCGGACAATTTTTTTTTATTTTTTTTGATCCTTCTAAATACAGCCAAAAGGATTTTTTAGTTATAACTTGGTTATTTGACGTCCGATTTTTTAAAATGGTGTGTCATTATTTTGGCCTTGGGAAGCTTCACATTTCTGTTTAATGTCCTTTTAAGCTATGAAGTCGTTTTCACATAATTAGGTCAGCTAACAAAATTTTACCCCCTAATGTATGTTTTTTTCCTTACCAAACGAAAGTACTTAAAAATTCAAGTAAATGTTGCTTTGAAACCATATTACTAAAATAATAAAAAAAGAAGTTATAGCACTTTCAATATTTATTGCAACTTTTATTTTACCTGATCCGTATTATACTTAGACCTGAAACTCTTGATATTTTTGGAGGAAAAATTGCGGGGTTTGCTTTAAAAAGTTAATAAAGATATGCCAAATATCATGAATAGGGGAAGTCAAAGTTAATAAGTGAGTCAAACCTGTTGTTTCGTATTTATAATAATAACACTTTTTTTCTGTGTATTGGACAAACCCACTTTTTCGTAGAGATTGAGGCCTAAGTTAACAAAGTACTATCTCCGTTTTTCGAACTTAGCCTCCAAAAAATAGATATTGGCTTACGAAGTTTGAAGTTCGAAATTCTACATTTCGAAATTTTATTTTATTTTTTTGTTAACGCGTTCAGCAAATTGAACAAGTAAAAATGTGGGCGTGGTCCGCCTTTTTCCCTTATTATAAGGGCTGGATTCTTTTTTTTGAGAAATTTAGTATAACAGCTGTTATACTAAATATCTCAAAAAAAAGAATCCAGCCCTTATAATAAGGGAAAAAGGCGGACCACGCCCACATTTTTACTTGTTCAATTTGCTGAACGCGTTAACAAAAAAATAAAATAAAATTTCGAAATTTTGAACTTCGAACTTCAAACCTCCTAAGCCGATATCTATTTTTTGGAGGCTTAGTTCGAAAAACGGAGATAGTACTTTGTTAACTTAAGCCTCAATCTCTACGAAAAAGTGGGTTTGTCCAATACACAGAAAAAAAATGTTGTTATTATAAATTCGAAACAACAGGTTTGACTCACTTATTAACTTTGACTTCCCCTATTCATGATATTTGGCATATCTTTATTAACTTTTTAAAGCAAACCCCGCAATTTTTCCTCCAAAAATATCAAGAGTTTCAGGTCTAAGTATAATACGGATCAGGTAAAATAACAGTTGCAATAAATATTGAAAGTGCTATAACTTCTTCGTTTATTATTTTAGTAATATGGTTTCAAAGCAACATTTACTTGAATTTTTAAGTACTTTCGTTTGGTAAGGAAAAAAACATACATTAGGGGGTAACATTTTGTTAGCTGACCTAATTATGTGAAAACGACTTAATAAATTAAAAGGACATTAAACGGAAATGTGAAGCTTCCCAAGGCCAAAATAATGTCATATCAATTTTAAAAATCGGACGTCAAATAACCAAGTTACAACGAAAAATCCTTTTGGGCTGTATTTCGAAGGATCAAAAAAAATTAAAAAAATTTTCCGAAACCCTCTCAACATAATCTTCAAATTTAGGGGCGGACATTAGCAACTTTTTTTTTTCTGTATGGGGACCAACCCAATCTAATGTGTATAATGTAGAGTAGAAAGTTAATAGCATATGTAAATTCTTAAACAAATAAAAAATGACGCGAGTATCAAGTACTCGTGAAGTTCGATGCATAACCATACCGATGTACATCTAGAAAACTTTTAAATAAACCAGACCTCACCCAGGGGTTGAATTTAAACAGAAGCAGATTTGGTAAGGTTGAACTGGCCGGTCCGTGAGGACCTCCATAGACTGAATGAGTCCGTAGTGTTACCAGAAGTTTTTTAACGACTAAACTGAAAAAGCCCTATCCAAAACCAGGACCTATGTTATAAAATAACTCCCTCCTCTTTGTAAATACTATAAGCTTTCCAGGACCTATGCCGCTTGCTGCTACTAGATCTAACAGTCTTAACGCTCCTAATAGCTGTAGTCTTATTCTAGCAAGCGCAGGGCACGACCAAAAAACGTGCTCGATTATTTGCTCTTCAAACCCGCACTTCCAACATCTGCTTTACATCTGTAATGGATGTGAAAGCTTATAGCAATTTCTTTTCTGAAATAAATTGTTGCCTAAGTAAATGATAAAGCCTTAATAGAGTTACTCCTAGCCCAGAAGATTTTGAACATTTATAGTGTATGCAAAGAACATAAATAGCTACCCCGTGATAATAAAAATGCATTAGCAATTGTTTCCTTAATTTCAATTTTCTTCGCATAAAAATGTGTGCAATTACGAAAATAAATTGTCACGATCAGCTAGTTTATCAGAGTTGTACTGCCACACCGCCATTTTATGCAGGGTAAAAGTGTAACGCTTTTGTGTTGCGAGCAGGCAACAATTTTCATAAAAGAACGAAATACCCCGTAAACAGAGCAGAACAAAAACAAAATATATTCACAACCCTTGCGCGGCGTACAAAAAGCGTAACACCTTTGCCAGAAAAGAAAACGCTATTAGTCAAAATGCATGTGACACCAGAAGGCAGTGTCCAATGTGAATACCCGCCCTACGTCGACAGTCCTTTCTTTTTAATGATAGGATTAACTTTGTTAGCCTAGAATTGTAACACCTACACATGATCTTTGACACTTTACAGCGCTTGGGTCCATGCCTTTCCCGTTTGGTCGCTAACGAGCAATTCTCGCTTTCTTTTAAGGGGTTACCTACACTTTTACAGTATTTTATGTTGTTGTTGCTGTTGTTGTTGTTGTACCGATAAGGACACTCCCCGAAGGCCTTGGGGAGTGTTATCGATGTTGATGGTCCTTTGCCGGATGTAGATGCGGTACGTTCCGATGCCAAGCCCGACCATCTCGGGAACGATTTGTTATGACCACATGCGACCTTCTTGGCCATACCGCCCTCCCACCCCCTAGATCCATGAGGAGTACGTGGTCGCCATAGCCCCGGCTGATAATGAAACAATATTCGCCGCGTATAGGTGAGGTTGACACTTGGGTTTGGAGAAGCTATATATGGCGTTGGCAACCTGAAGGGGTTGCGCTACACAACACCTTGAATCTGGTATTTTAGTCGCCTCTTACGACAGGCATACCTACCGCGGGTATATTCTGACCCCCTAACACGCTGGGGGATACACACTTTTAGATGCTGTGCAATGCGAGAATTCAGTTAATTGGTGCTAGGCTGTTAGTATAAAAGTTTATCGCGGCTGCAGTTTCATCCATTTTCTGAAAACAAATTGAACACAAATCGATAATCTGCTGTTAACGAAATGATAACACCACGATAAATAGCCGAAAGCCCATAGATACGAAATGGATACATTTTTTTTATTAAGTCAAGCAGCTGGAGTGAACAGGGACATATTTGTTTATATTGGAGAAAACTTCACCCACCTGTGCGTGGAGAAATAAAATTTTGTTATGTATAAATTAGATTAATTAAAATGAACGCAATTTTAGATCTCCCTTATGCAGGCAAAGCGATTCTAAGTCCATTATGGTTCTAATTATGTATTCACCATTTTAGTTTCAAGGTAAGCAAAGTTTCATTTAACTCTTTAAGGAGCTTGGCTTCCTCTACCAACCTTTAGTTATCTGTTTTTTTCCTATCGTGGGCACTGTATGTTCAAGGGCATTTGAACATGGTTTGGTTTGACATTTTATTTTTTTTTAGAACCGGGTACTTTTTCAGAACCGGGTACTTTTTCGGATCCGGATATCCTTTTTAGAGATGGGTACTTTTTTGGATCGTGGTCCTTTTTCGAAACCAGGTACTTCTTGAGAATCTGGTTCTTTCTTGAAACCGGTTACTTTTTAAAAACCGAGAACTTTTTAGAACCGCGGGTATGCGACTCGGCCAACAAACACATTTAAGGTGGTCGGATATACTTGTACTGTACTAGCTCTTATACATAAGGAGAGTTACATACATACAAGTAAAGCAAATATGACCGTGTTAAAAAGTTTGAAATTTTCAAATTAAAGTCAGATGCAAGAAAGTAATTTTAAAATAACTCCTGTTAAGCCTTTTTGTCAAACGTAAGTATTACTAGAATACTTCGGTCTAATAGGTTTCCCCGATCGTGAGGCTATATGTGTGCATGCAGAAAATAATAATTTCTATTAAGACCACTGCAGAAGCTGCAATGGCAAAATTATCAGAAACTCTGCTGAGCATTACCAGTGTAAAAATCTTGCTCCATCTATAACACATCTAACGGCTTACAGAACTTCTCTTTTGGCAAATGTAAATACAGATCTCAAATTTTTCTCTGGCTGATTGCAGGATGCATCTACTCTATACATTCAGTAGCTATTTACGTCTGCCGACCATTGATTTAAAAAACTCGCCGCTTGTTGGTGTGCTAAAACAATAGATCTAAATTTTTGTATAAAGTGAAATTCCAAAACGTTGTAAAGCTGTCAAAGCATATCCGTTGCTTGTGTAAAATATCGCTGAATATATAAATTGAATGTACTTCTACACCGACGACCCCGTGCATTTGACTGAAATTAAAAATTATCACCCTCTGTGGTGCAAATAGAAAATTAAGTTTTTTATTTAGAAACAGATAGTAACATAGATATATATTTAGGAAAAGTTGAAAGTAGGGATGGGAGTGAGATGATTTAAATTGTTCAACGTGGCCATATGAAATCATTCGCATAACAGTGGCGCTGGTGCCACAAGATGCTGCTATCCGTGCATACCAAATGCAGCTTCAGCAATGGATTTTCGATCTCACTCAACTGAGAAAAGTCCACGGGGAGTGTTTTGTTAGATGTCAAAATAAAAACAGCCACATGACAAAACTATTCATAATGAAGACTAAGCCTAAGTTTTGAGGGCAGCCCTACATGAAATATACAGGACAAAATATCTAAGAATTATACTAGAAAGTAAGCTGTCGTCGTAATCTAAGTGGAAGAGAGAGCGAAAAAAGCATCCGTGGCACTGTATGCATGCAGGAGCATGCTTTCTTTATCGCACAAGCTCTTTCATTGGGCACTTAGGGCGAATGCCAAGTCCATACTTTCTAGTTTGGTGGACAGCCACAAAATAAAGTATGCAGATTATCAGTGATTGGCATAACTGGAGCCCTGAAAACGACCCCCGGTAGCAGCATTGCATGGCATTTTGCACATTCAAACTGCAGACCAAATGGCCCTTTGGGAGAAGGCTGGGTTTGCTGTTTACTGTGTCGATCTAGAAATAAGTAGATCCTAGACGCTGCCATATCACTGCAGTGTCTTTAAGGAGAAAATTGTAGGTGAAGGGACAGCTGAAATTCTGGAGGAAGCCTGCTTAAGCTTCAGCCGCCTCAATATATATATTGATAGGCGGCGGTCGAAGCAACAATCTGAAATATTATATCATCAAGAAGTGTACTGGAATACAAAGAAGCATTGAAGAGACTTCACTCAGGCCGGACTAGACAGTTTTACTGGATTCTCGATCATAAATGGATTATAGGTAATGAAAAGACCGTCGAGTTGGCTTAGAAGGATACAGCACGATGAATCGATGGTAGATATAACAGCCAGCTTGGGAGAAGTCAAAAGGGGAAAGGAGTTTCATATGAGTCATCACGCAGAAAAGTAGAACAAAAGCGCAGGGCTGTAAAATTTCTATGATCATGTGCGGCGTTTAATCAAAATATTGCTTATATCTCCAAAGAAACGATACTTAAGGTTCACGATGAGCATACTTACTGGACAGTGCTTTCTTGTATCACATGCTTATAAGTTAGGCTTAGACAGAAACAGCAGATGTAGGAAGCAAGCTGCAGAAAACAGATTGAGCAAGTTCTGTGTTCGTGTGTTACGCTCGCTGCCGCTACAAAGGGCGGTAGAGTGCCAGCAATGAAGCTAGGTCCGAGAAAACTTTTAGTATTTGCCAAGAGGACGGCATTATTCTATAACATAAGTGCTGGTACCTAATTGTGGTTTTTCCATTTGACAGTCAAAAAATTCTGGGAAGATTATGGACACACTCAGTCTATGGGAGGTCTCCGGCAGGTTCAACCTTATCTATACCGAATTACTTTAGCTATAAGTTGTCAGAGGTTTATTAAAGATAAACTATCTAATGAATGTGAGGATAAGATAACGAGTCCTACGGCAAACTCTAAAATGTTGTCGATGTAGTACGGTTGGCGGTTATGGGTTGATGTGAGCAAACGAATTAAGCAACAGATTTTTTTATTGAGTTCATGTATAGAGAGTCCCATCTTAATAGCCAGGGTAGTCACAACCGTAGAAGTATAGAAGTTTTTAACCTGATGTTATTTAAAAGTACTTCTAGAAAACAAAGTTTCTTCAGTACATGGAAAATTGGTCTTATATTTCGCCATGAACACTTTTTCCTCAATTTATTTATTAATGAAGGAAGTGCTCATGTATAAAAGATAGGTTTTCATGTCTTTAAAAACTTTCATTGCTTCGAGGAAGAAAAGGCGAAAATCACTCCAATTTCGAAAAAAAACAGTTTTTCTTTGAATGTCTCTGGATAGGGTAGTATCTAAAGATCACTCAATCCGTGGTGATTTCTTTAAACAAATTTATTTAAATGAATCAAGCTCAGTTGGTAAAACCGGTCCAGAGTCAAATTAATAGATTGCAATCAATGAAAATCATGTGAGATAATGAAAAAGGACGACGATTAAGTATGAACAGAAACACATGTTTTTCTTGTTAATCAAACCAACTTCTGCAAGACCCTTTGTACTACATATGGAAGTACTTCATGTATACATAGAATGTGAATATGTTTTTGGGTATGTAGATTTTTCTTTCATTCGCTTGCGTTTGAATGGTACACGGAAACGGATGTGCAAATTTATTACAGCAACAGGAAATGGTATTGAATCAAAGGCGTCGTTTGTGCACAAGTGTTGCAGTAAAGTCGCTCTTTGCATTTGATTGTGTGTGTGTGTGTGTGTGTGTGTATGTGTGTGTGCAGCATGCCCAGTACCGCTGCGCTACCATTAGTTAGATCGACTGTTGTTGGTGTGAAAGTCAGCGAGTAGCTACTCAACGACATCCTTGGCAGAAATATATGAATGCGACGATAAGCAATCGTAACGATGTGTACTTTATACTCAACGGTATGTAGGAGTATGTAAGTATGCATGTATGTTGTAGAGTTTTTATAGTGAAATGGTCTAGTAAATATTGGCATTGCTACTAACGATAGCTATCGAAAGACATAGGTAAAACATAAAAAGTAAAAAAAAAGGAAATAAAATTATTATCAATTAAGTAATAAATGAAGCACATTTGAATGCTACAAATGCTGCATAAATTTGTTTAACTTTTTGCTCTCTTTTCAACGCGCTCCTCTCACCTGTGCACTTGCAAATTTTGCTTCTGTTTTTTGCTTTCTTTAAACTCCTTTTGCACTACTGCAGTTACTACCCTGCAACTTCTTTCTCTTTGACAAATGAAGCGAGCATAGTGCTATTAATAAAAAGTGGAGCATAAAAAAATTTAATAAAAAGCTTTTGTTAAAAACATATATACGAGCAACTTAATTTCAATTGCTCCACATGCTAGAACCAATCGAATGCAATGCTAACGATTACTTTCTGGCCATTCAGCCATTCAATTGCAGTTGGAGTGACCTCATATGTATATAGTTGTATGTGGACATGTATATTCCTTGTATTGCATTGATGTAATTTATTTGTATGTATGTGCATGTGTGGTAGCTTTATGGCTGTGTACAGTAAGAGGATAATAGTGTTTTTTTTTTTAACTCAATGTATATGCGCATCTTTGGTAATCGTCGTGGTTATGCAAAAAAAGATATGTTAAATGCTGCTTTTTTTGAAGCACTCACTGTATGTATGTGAGCTATGCTCTTTCGTTACTTTATGGCACCAATAGTTTTGTGTGAACGAAATAACTCCTAGCGTACTATATAATTCGTATCAATAATCTACAGAATAAATAAACCTAGAGAAAGCTAGCATAAGCGGTTGTATCGAATGCCGGTTCCACTCCTGATAGATAAAAATGCCAGAAAAAAGGTAAAAAGCGTAGATCAAACGCCTTATTTTAGGCATATTTACGGTACAAATAAGCCTTATCCCATATTCAAGCTCAAGTCGATAAAGTTTTAAAATGTTTTTAAGAAAACTGGATTTTTGTTTTATTTTTCTTTTGACATACTTTATTCCTTATGCTACATGGTTCATAAACCTTATAATCAAGTTATTGTAATCGACGTGTTATCTTGTTGTAACGCTTTATGTGAGACTGATTTTTAGTGGGTTATAAACCTTATAAAGAAGGTCCCAATACAGCAAGCATTACTTTATAATAAGTCCTATTTGATTTGATCCATGATTATTATATTCTTCCTAAAGGCTTATAAAAGTTCCTTATGTAAGCTTTATTTTATATAGGGTATACGCTTTATACATGACGTTTTCTTTCATACAATACATATCCCTGATTACATACATACCGAAAAATAAGTTGTATCATAAGGAGCACCCCATAAAAGTAATATCCCTTATAGAATTAACGCCTGATACCTTAAACCTTTTGGCCATATGGAATAGCCTAATAAAAGGTTCACATTTTATGCTGGGTATTTTTCTTATTTTAAAATTATTGTTACATCGCGAGTTTTAATCGAGCTCAAGGCCTAACAATAATTATTTATCATTATTATTGTTATAATATATTTTTTCTTAATTGAAACAATTTTAAATTAGAATAGAAGAAAGAAAAAATTTAGACAACTGCCAAAGCTCGTTGTATAGATCCATTTCGGGAACTGCTAAATTCCTTCATCGGCAACGTTTAGGCGCCGCTGCTATAACCATTCAGCCATCACAGAGGTTTTTTGTTTGTCTTCATTATTCCTACTTCAATTCTCAAGAACCAATCAATTGGCAAGAACCAGAATTGAAGTAGGAATAATGAAGACAAACAAAAAACCTCTGTGATGGCTGAATGGTTATAGCAGCGGCGCCTAAACGTTGCCGATGAAGGAATTTAGCAGTTCCCGAAATGGATCTATACAACGAGCTTTGGCAGTTGTCTAAATTTTTTCTTTCTTCTATTCTAATTTAAAATTTTTTCAATTAAGAAAAAATATATTATAACAATAATAATGATAAATAATTATTGTTAGGCCTTGAGCTCGAGTCAAACTCGCAATCTTACAAATCAGTAGGTCGATATAACAACAAAAATTGTTAATTATTGTTACATATATACACGTTTAAGCGATGCTAAGCAGTGACTTGTATGTACATCAATAGATCAATCATTATGTCTACACATATGTACGTACATGCAGCCGAGAAGAGACGCACAAACATATGCAGATATCTTATCTGAGATGCTCCCAAAAGTATGCAACTATAATTGTGAGTGTCGCTCACAAATACAAGCGCATATGAGAAGCTATACACGTGCATCTGTAGTTATATTTTAGAGCAGTAACTAAGTAAATTCTGGAAGCGCCTAGAAAATGCAACGAGGAAATCACAGAGTATAAAAACAGTAACCGTAGAGGCCCTACAATCAGTTTCATTTAAGACGCTATCTGGCGAGCAATAGCAGTGTTATTGTGAAGAACTTTAATAAAGGCCATTTTGCATTAATAAATTGTAGACTTATTTATTCAACAGTTTAGTGATTCGAACTTAGCAGAAGGTTGCAAATAAGATGATTTGCAGTAAATTCGTTGCAATATGTATACATACACGTTCTATCGCTTCAAATCAACCATTATTGGTATTGTCAATGACAACTTCATTTATATCCTTCTAAAAGATTTTATCATTTAATGAAAAATAAATTTAATGAACTCTTGCTCACGTGAATTTGACTGTCAGCTTATCTGAGATGGAAGTGCATGAAACAAAATTTTATATTTTATATAACTTTTAACACATATTTTTGATGAGCGCAATAAAAAAAAAAAAAAGATTTTCATTTATAAAAATTGCATATATCACACAGTAAGTGAAAAATAGTCACAATTAAGAGCAGCAGTCACTATTTAAGAGTGATAACGGTTTTCTCTTTCTATTGTGATTCTACGATAAGAATAGTAATAGCTTCATTTGAATGTTTGTATGTACAAAGTCCTGCCATACCAAATATTATAATAATGTATCGAATTTTGTGCAATTCCTCTTATTTGCAACCTTCTACTAACGCTGGAATCACTAAACTGTTGAATAAATAACTCCACTATTCAATAATGCAAAATGGCCTTTACTAAAGTACTTCACAATAACAATTCTACTTTTCGGCAGATAGCGTGCTAAAATCAAACTGATTCGTCGTGCTTCAGCTGCTGCTGCTTTCATACTTTTTGGTTTTCTCGTTGACATATTTCTAGGCGTTTCTATTTCTAGAATTTGCTACCAGCTATAACATAACTACAGATGCACGTTATAGCTTCTCATATGCGCGTGTATATGTGAGTGATACTTCCACAGATAATTGCCTACTTTTGGGAGTATCTCAGATAAGATATATTTATGTGTTTGCGCGTATCTCTCCGCTGCGTGTACGTACATATGTGTAGACATAATGATTGATTCGTTTATGTAGATACAAGTGGCTACCTGCTTTATTGTTGTTGTGGCTTCATTTACTTAGCATCAGACTAGTGATGTGAGTATCGCTTAGTGTCACTAATATTCGTCACAATAAATTAAAAATGTTACGTATACGCCCCGTCGCACAGTGGCATTTTTGCATGATTTGCACGCGAAAAATTAATAACTCACTGAAAAATGAATATATTTCATTCAAACCAAGTATATATGTTTGTATGCCTTACCCCCCTTCAGTGTGGACCCCTACCCTCGGCAAAAATTTTGAATTTACCGCAAACAAAAACTTTCTTATAGCCCATCTTGTTCTTTTGTTTACAATTAAATATACCTATATTTAAATTTCTTATCTTCTTCGAACCATGAAGCAAACTTTCCAAGAAAATTAACTTTGGTATGAAGTTTGATAAAAATTCGAACTTTACTGCAGCATTGATCATACAATCCCTCGTCTCTATTTACTCCCTCCATAAAACAATACACGCGTGGTCTAAAACGGCTTTATCATTTTGCTTTTGGCCACGTTCTGCAACCCACACCTCATACAACTCTCTCTTTGTGATCGTCATTATGTCAATAGGGGGACCTACGGGGATGAAGAATGATTTGAGTTATATGCAATAATATTAAGTTATTGTAGAAATTCAAAAATTATTGTTGTGCAACGTGTTTCAAAATTTTGGCAGGCTTTTCTTTTCACGGTTTTATTTATTTTCAGCAAAAAAATAATACGCATTAAAAACTCATAATTTCGTAAAAAATAAACAACCAAAAAACGTTTGAACACTCACAGTTTGACAGAAACTTATTCAATGAAAGACAATAATTATAAGAAATGATAATTATTGTTATATACTGTGGACATTTAAAATAAAACTGCATTCAAAAAAATTCCACTGTGCGTCGCACTCCCTTTTCATGTGGTACGTATATGTTTGCGTGTAAGTGATTGCTTTTTAATAAAACGTGCTTATGCTTTACTCTTAGATAAAAGCTTTTTTAAAAATTATTTTTATACTCAGCTGAGCACAGCTCACAGAAAGAGAATTCATTTAGCCATGTCCGTCCGTCCGTCCGTCCGTAAACACAATAACTTGACTAAATTTTGAGATATCTGATGAAATTTGGTACGTAAGTTCCTGGACGCTCATCTCAGATCGCTTTTTAAAATGAACGAAATCGTACTACAACCACGCCCACTTTTTCGATATCGAAAATTTCGATAAACCGAAAAAGTGCGATAATTCATTACGGATAAAGCGATGAAACTTGGTAGGTGCGTTGAACTTATGACGCAAAATAGAAAATTAGAAAAATTTTGGACAATGGGCGTGGCACCGCCCACTTTTAAAAAAAGGTAATTTAAAAGTTTTGCAAGCTGTAATTTGGCAGTCATTTAAGATATCATGATGAAATTTGGTAGGCACGTTACTCCTATTACTGTATGTGTGCTAAATAAAAATTAGCGAAATCGAGTGACGAACAAGCCCACTTTTAAAAAAAATTTTATTTTTAAGTCAAATTTTAACAAAAAATTTAATATCTTTACAGTATAAAAGTAAATTATGTCAACATTCGACTCCAGTAATGATATGGTGCAACAAAATACAAAGATAAAAGAAAATTTCAAAATGGGCGTAGCTCCGCCCTTTTTCATTTAATTCGTCTAGAATACTTTTAATGGCATAAGTCAAACAAAAATTTACCAATCCTTGTGAAATTTAGTAGGGACATATATTCTATGACAATAACTATTTTCTGTGAAAATGGGCGAAATCGGTTGAAGCCACGCCCAGTTTTTATATACAGTCGACCGTCTGTCCTTCCGCTCGGCCGTTAACACGATAACTTGCGCAAAAAACGATATATCTTAAGTAAACTTAGTTCACGTACTTATCTGAAGTCATTCTATCTTGGTATAAAATATGGCCGAAATCCGACTATGACCACGCCCACTTTTCCGATATCGAAAATTACAAAAAATGAAAAAAATGCCATAATTTTGTACCAAATATGAAAAAGAGATGAAACATGGTAATTGGATTGGTTTCTTGACGCAAAATATAACCTTAGAAAAAACTTTGTAAAATGGGTGTGACACTTACCATATTAAGTAGAAGAAAATGAAAAAGTTTTGCAGGGCGAAATCAAAATCCCTTGGAATCTTGGCAGGAATACTGTTCGTGGTATTACATATATAAATAAATTAGCGGTACCCGACAGAAGATGTTCTGGGTCACCCTGGTCTACATTTGGTCGATATCTCGAAAACGCCTTCACATATAAAACTAAGGGCCACTAGCTTTTTAAACCCTAATTAAAACCTTTAATTCGATACCCATAACGTACAAACACATTCTAGAGTGACTTCTGGTCCTCCTTTATGGCGATATCCCGAAATGGCGTCCACCTATAGAACTAAGGCCCACTCCCTTTTAAAATACTCCTTAATACCCATGGCATACAAACACATTCCAGGGTTACCCTAGGTTCATTTTGCTAAATGGTGATTTGCCCTTATTTTGTCTCCAAAGCTCTCAGCTGAGTATGTAATGTTCGATTACATTCGAACTTAGCCTTCCTTACTTGTTTTCATTTGATATTACATTACCCTCAGGTCTTGAACTATGTATACAAGACTGTGTCGATTTATTAACCGATATCGCGACATTGATTTTTCGATTTGGGCTCAGGAAAAAAATGACAAAAAGGTAAATTGTTCGACCAAAACACTCCCCAAAACCCAAAAATAGTTTTTTCAAAAAACTTTTATCGCCAACGTTTTTACAACAGTTTTTTGAAGAAAAAAAAAATATTTTTTGGGTTTTGGGGAGTGTTTTGGTCGAAAAATTTACCCTTTTGTCATTTTTTTGCAGGCTCGAAAATTATTTTTTTGGGTATGCGTAGTGGAACTTTTTTTCCTGAGCCCAAATCCTATCAAAAATCGATGGCGCGATATAGGTTAACTTTCGTCCATACAAATTGACTCAGGTTAATGCATAAGTCTTAAATTTTTCGCTTGCAGAGAAGTTGATTAAATATAACTGAAAAATTTCGGAATATACCGACATCAAAGTAATGTAATGTGAAAGCTTGTTAAAAGGGAAGAGACAGCGGCTAGGTAAAAAGTATGCAGCAAATCTGACACAAAATATGGTCGATCGATGTCTTGTCACCTAATTGTAACCTTAGTGTGATGGGAACTTTGTTGAAGAAATTGTTTTTATTTACACCATTTTCATATTTGCTTTATCACCTTCCCATTATTTCTCCCACTTCAATTACTTTTTTGTTACCGCACTATGAACCTACTTATGAGACCGTAATAGCTATAGCAGGGAATAATCCCTACTTCAATTTAAATCAGACGACCTTCTAACATTGCATCGGAAATGATGATCTGCCATACGCTGCTGACACGATGGAAACGATTTTCTCAACCTACTAAACTTTGCAGACAAAAGGTCCGGAAAATTATCACCCTGAAAGTTAGCAAGCATTTCCATCAAAAACATTTATAAGGGACATGAAAGTGTGATTATGTGGAAATGTGTGTTGAGTTGGGCATTTTAATACTTCCAGAATTACGGGATATAATTAGCCCTCGCCCGCCTACTATATTCTTTCATTTTCCTATCTCTCTTCCATGACTTCTATATCTTCTTTATTTTCTCCTGGTATCCTCCCCCTATATTATTTTATATTAAAACTCCCTCCATGCATCTCCCATCAGTTTTTCCTCAGTCTATGCGGCAGTAGCTATTTACTATAGCTCTATCCGCATCCAACTAATCACCTATCTCTTTCCTTTTCTTTACCTGTTTTATAAATCCTCCTATTGCTCTAAAACTATTCATTAGAGCCTTACATTAGGAATTTCCCCGAATGTGCGGACAAATAGATTGTTGGACTGCTGTGAGCAAGATGGCCTTTATAGTTATGGCACAATTGATGATTGATTCATGCTAAAAGGGAGCGCAGAAAAATGCGTATACGAAGTAGTGGCTACTAAATCGCCTTTCCCTCCGTGACGTTATGTCTAATGGCGGTGCCACGAGGTGCGAACACATGAAAAGGATTCACCTGGTTTCATTGGGCCGCTTGAGGGTAGTGTGCTACCCCAACGTCCAATAAAAAAATAAAAGTTAATGCGAGAAATCATAGGGGAATTAATGTCACTGACATTACTTCTCTTAACAAAAGCAAATAACTGTCAGAGTTCCTTCTCAAGAAAATCGGGTCAGATGAAATTATCCAATAAACTCGCGCCTATTTTATATAGAAATTTAATTCAAATATCTTTCTTTAATCAGGGAAATGAGTGCGATACACTTTTTAAGGCGAACTATTGTAATCTGAAGTTTATTACACTGGATTTATTTCAAGTGACCATGAAAAGTACGAAAAATCGTTTGATTGATTTAAAGCAATTTTCTGTTAATTTCCGCTATTATGGATGGTATTAAAGATTATTTTAAAAGGGAGTGGGCCATAGTTCTATAGGTGGACGCCATTTCGGGATATCGCCATAAAGGTGGACCAGGGGTGACTCTAGAATGTGTTTGTACGATATGGATATCAAATTAAAGGTATTAATGAGGGGGTTAAAAGGGAGTGGCCCTTAGTTGTATATGTGAAGGCGTTTTCGAGATATCGAGCAAAATGTGGACCAGGGTGATCCAAAACATCACCTGTCGGGTACTGCTAATTTATTTATATATGTAATACCACGAACAGTATTCCTTCCAAGATTCCAAAGGCTTTTGATTTCGCCCTGCAAAACTTTTTAATTTTCTTCTACTTAATATGGTAGGTGTCACACCCATTTTACACAGTTTTTTCTTAAGTTTTATTTTGCGTCAATAAACCAATACAATTACCATGTTTCATCCCTTTTTGCGTATTTGGTATATAATTATGGCATTTTTTTCATTTTTCGTAATTTTCGATATCGAAAAAGTGGGCGTGGTCATAGTCGGATTTCGGCCATTTTTTACACCAATACAAATTGAGTTCAGATAAGTACGTGAACTGAGTTTAGTAAAGATATATCTATTTTTGCTCAAGTTATCGTGTTAACGGCCGAGCGGAAGGACAGACGGTCGACTGTGTATAAAAACTGGGCGTGGCTTCAACCGATTTCGCCATTTTTCACAGAAAACAGTTATCGTCCTAGAATCTAAGCCTCTACCAAATTTCACAAGGATTGGTAAATTTTTGTTCGACTTATGGCATTAAAAGTATCCTAGACAAATTAAATGAAAAAGGGCGGAGCCACGCCCATTTTGAAATGTTCTTTTATTTTTGTATTTTGTTGCACCATATTATTACTGGAGTTGAATGTTAAAATAATTGACTTATACTGTGAAGATATTAACTTTTCTTTTAAAATTAAAAAAAAAATTTTTAAAAAGTGGGCGTGGTCGTTCTCCGATTTTGCTAATTTTTATTAAGCAGACATATAGTAATAAGAGTAACGTTCGTGCCAAATCTCATCATGATATCTTCAACAACTGCCAAATTTCAGCTTGCAAAACTTCTAAATTACCTTCTTTTAAAAGTGGGCGGTGCCACGCCCATTGTCCAAAATTTTACAAGTTTTCTATTATGCGTCATAAGTTCAACTCACCTACCAAGTTTCATCGCTTAATCCGTATTTGGTAATGAATTATCGCACTTTTTCGATTTATATCGAAAAAGTGGGCGTGGTTATTGTCCGATATCGTTCATTTTAAATAGCGATCTGAGATGAGTACCCAGGAACCTACATACCAAATTTCATCAAGATACCTCAAAATTTACTCAAGTTACCGTGTTAACGGACGGACGGACGGACGGACATGGCTCAATCGAATTTTTTTTCGATACTGATGATTTTGATATATGGAAGTCTATATCTATCTTGATTCCTTTATACCTGTACAACCAATCGTTATCCAATCAAAGTTAATATACTCTGTGAGCTCTGCTCAACTGAGTATAAAAAAGGGCGAAATTCGAAAAATTACAAAAAAAAAAAAAAAAACTTTAAAAATTTTTTTGAATTTTTTCCGAAAAGTACATCTAAAAACATATTTAAAAAAAAAGATCCCAAACCGTCAATTTTTGAAAAAGTTATAGCATTTTGAAAACAAAAACGGTGTTTTTTTTAAAATTCATAACTTTTTTTGAGTTGGATGAAAAAATTTGAAAAACTTCTGAAAAACGTCTTTCGTAAGCTAGAAAAAGAAGAAAAACTTTCAGCCAGTTCTAAAGGGGTCGGGTCCAAAATTGGTGGAAATGGGATGGAATACCCCATATATAGATTTTTATTTTTCACACTTCACTATAATACTAAAACGAAATGCAGATTTTCGCTGCTTTTGAAATTCGGTTTAAAAATTGCACATGGAACAACTAAAGACTCTCCTGAATTTAAAAAAATGTCATAGTACCTCTAAATCGCGGGCCCCTGTGCAAAGCACGCTGATTATAACAAATTGAATTCTCATAAATACAATTTTTTATGCATTAAACAAAATTATATTATTTATGCCCAATGCTCTCGGAGAACGGGCAATTTTAGCTAGGACACGTTGAAGAGCAATTTACATAACAATAAGAAACAAAATAAGCCGTCAAAATAATAATCAAATGCAAAGATAACAAGCTAACAACAAGACTGACACTTCAATAGCTCACACTCAGCTTAAGTTGGCTTTTATTTTGAGCGAACTGCTTCTTCTTACATAAACATAATAATTTTTTCAGGACTTTTTTTTATTCATTTTATTCGTTCTTTTTGTTTGCGTTAACTTGACGCATAATATTTTAGATGATGTTTTTAAAGTGTTTCCCCAGTATTAATGTCACAGTGTCTGAAAAGCAAAGCGGAATGATCGTAATCACATAAATTTAAGTAGGAAAAAGATTGAACTGTAAAGAAAGGGCAACATAAATACATACATACATACATACAAATTAAATTAGCAGCGAAGCGAAAGAGATGAGCAGAAATCCCTTTGGCATATAAAAGCGTAAAGAGCTGTAGGAATATTTTAATAGGCGACAAATGAGCAAAAGCTTTGATTTGAAAAGAATTCAAATTAAGTAATGAAAAAATGTATGAAAATTATTTAGGAAGCAAGTTAAGGTAAACATACATTTATATGTATATAACGAACTGAAGCAGGTACTTGCATACATGAGGCCCGGTTTTTCAGTGCGAGTTTAATGTCTAGTTAAAGTTAAACTAGGTTAGGTTAGGTGTAACTGGCCGGTCAATAAAGACTTCGCATATACTGTATATGCCCATAGTGTTACCAGAATTCGTTTGACGACCAAAGGGAAGAAGCCCAATCAGATGCCAGGACAAATGTTGTAGAATAACTCCGTTCCCTTAGTTTTCTAGGACCCAGCTTAATTGCTGCCTCGAAATCTGGCAACTTTGACCTAATAGCTGGAGCCTTGACCCCTTAGTCTCTAGTTAAAATTAAACTAGGTTGGGTTGACCTGGCCGGCCAATAAAGACCTCACATCGACTGTATGTGTCTATAGTGTTACCAGAATTTGTTTGACGGCCAAACGGAAGAAGCCCAATCAGGTACCAGACATATGTTGTAGAATAACTCCATCCTCTAGCAAATACTAACAGTTTTCTAGGACCCAGCTTAATTGCTACATCAAGTCTGGCAACATTGCCCAAATAGCTGGAGCCTTGACCTCGCGAGCGCAGTACACCAACATAGAAAGTGCTCCACCGACTCTTCCTGCAGTTCACACTTCCTGCACTTGCTGTTACTGACGACGCCTAACTTATCAAGCATGTGACGCCAGAAGGCAGTGACCGGTCAGTATGCCCATCGTGAGCCTTAAGTCTTCTCTCTTCAGAGATATAAGCCACTTTGTGAGTCTCATATCGTAGGCTTTGCACATGATTTTATAAATTTTGCAGCCCTGCGCTTTTGTCCACGCCTTTCTTGCTTGATGGATCATATGCAACTCCTGTCTCTTTTTGATTTCTCCCAAATGGATTAGGACGTCTATTGTCGACTCAGCGAATGTTGCACCCACCTTTGCCAACTCATCGACTTTTTCGTTGCTTTTTATTCCTTTATGACCGGGAACACAGAAAAAATGTATGGTCCAGCCTGAGCGAAGTTTATCCAATGCTTCTTTGCATTCCAGAACACTTTTTGTTGAAGTACTGTGCGAGATTATTGCCTTAATCGCAGCTTGACTATCAATATATATATTGACGCGACTGAAAGTTAAGCGCGCTCCCTCCAGAATTTCTGCTGTTTTCTTCACTGTTATAATTTTCGCCTGAAAAACGCTGCAGTAATCTGACAGCCTCCCTAGGATCTACAGTAAACAGCAGACCCAACTCCTTCCATTTATTTGAAACCATCCGAATACACATGTATATTATGTTCTTCCATTTCTGCACCCAGGCACTTACCCTCCGACTCAATTGTGGCCCCAAGATTGTTTGCGAAGCTCAGGAATATATTCCTTTTGACCGATATCAGATACTGTTGTGGACACAAGGCCTGCACTCAAGCTGCCACGAGGCCTTAAGCCGTGTTGCAGTTGCTAACGCGATGTTTTTGGCCGTTAGGTCTGCAAGCGGGATGTGTAGAATGGCATAAAATTGCCATATTGACCATCCTCGTCGATGGCATTCCGCTACCGACTTACATCCAAAAATATTGGGTGTGACGTTCGATCAGGATCTACACTTTGGCGAGCATGCAGCCGAAATTGTACCCAAGGTCCAGAACCGCAACAAAATCCTCAAGTATGTTGACGGTAGCGCTTTAGATAAAGATAAAGAAACGCTCTTAATTGCATCCTGCAAAGCAATTGGCCGGTCGCTTGTATGCTACGCGCCTCCAAGTCGCCGAGCCTACAAAAAATGCACTGGAGGGAGCCTCAGGGCTATCAAAAGACTGCACTAAGAAATGCTACGCAATATCTTCTAAACTAAGACATACGAAATGTTGAATAAACAATTTTTGCTGAATATCCAGAAACCTGGGCATCCTAACAGACATCTGATTGAAGGAACCTCGTCTCGCAGGAACTTAAGAATTCTTCTTCGCAAGTACTATGAGGAAATTCGGCACTTGGGAACTCAGAAGTATGAAAAAAAGGCGCATGAGCCTCAGAAAAATAAATAAAAAGTGTCGGACCACTGTGTCAGGCGTTACCCCTTGAACCCCGCTCTGAAAGAAAAATACTCTAAACTCACAGTTGTGGAAAGCAGACTTCGATCTGGATATTGTAATAGTTTAAACTCCTGCTTGTCCATAATCAAGCCGGCCAATATGTGCCCGCTTGTAGTGTATCCCCCCACGATACCAACCATTTTTCTAGTTGATATGAGGAGCCAACGCCTATAACACCCCTATATCTCTATTGAAACTCTAAATGTAAGGCGCGATAATCTCCGAAGAGATTCAGGGAGAGCTTCTCTTCCAATTTTCGTGGTACTCCTATTATTTTTTCCTACAAATTGGCGGGACGGGACCTACTTGTTTTATGCCGACACCGACCGGCAACTGCAAGGCAGATGAGTTTTCACTGAGAGCTTTATATGGCAGAAGTACACTCGGAGTGCTTGTCAAACACTGCCGAGGGGCGACCCCGCTTAGAAAATATTTCTTCTAATCGAACAAAACTTGTTTCTAAAATTTTTGATATTGCTTTGCCCAGGGCGTTAACCCAGGATCTTGGGTGTGGTAGGCGGCGCAACCACTTGCAAATATTATTTTTTTAAATACGACGGAAACGATTAGTGATTCCATAGCCATATTGACATTTTGTAAGGCATTACCCGTTTTCAAATTGCATCTAAATCGGTTTTGACAACCTTTTACCTTTCATCTTCTTCTAACTTTTCTGCTTTTTTTGTAAAAACCTCGAGTTTTCGGTTCCCGCTTAGCAAACTGTTTGTATCGAAACACCGGTTCGGAAGAAAAGGAATACCCCCCACTAAGTTTGGAGTGACAAGTGGAGGAATACTATAGTTGTACTTAGACCAAAAACCGCCCAAGCCGATAGGTAGCAATTAATGATGATGACGATGCATGTATGTCTATTTTATTGGTCATCACTGTATTCACATACATATTTGTATGTATATGTATATGTTAACTTTGTTCATTGCCTGCAATGAATGCAAGTGACATCTTCAGATTTTCCACTGACTAAACACGACTGTTGTGACACATTGCCATTTATTTACATACATATGTACATATGTATGTATATATTACTATGCCCGTAAGGATCAAAATAGCAGTACAGATAAAGTTAAAACGAATCTGAAAGATAGTACAAAGTTTCTAAAAGATCCTAGAGCGTCAGCAGCTGATGTACGAGTAATAGAAGTGACAGTTACACCTTAAAGGCTTATTAAATTGTCATTTGTACGATCCAAATATATATATTTGTAAGAATTTAACTGTGTCTAAAGTTTTTGCAGAGAAAAAGACGATTTTGTAAGCTGTCACAAATGACAGAAGTTATGACTTTACAAAAGAACAGCAAATAAATAAACCTACAATGACGAGCTTCGAAATGGCAAAATGTATTTAAAACATACTTCGAAATATTTTTGTTTTTTGTTTTATGGATGAAATTCACGTCCTGCTTTCATTAGAAAAGAGGATACTTGAAAGGGATATACACAAATGCGGAGCAAGTGGAGGTGATAAGGCACTTCTAATTTAAGCGTCCTTTTCGCACAGTGTCTATAGAACTCAATGCGTTAAGCGAATTTCAAAGACTTATTTGTGTTTTTCAAAATTTTGAGGGCAAGTTTTCCTGTTTTAAAAAAAGTTGTTTGTTTTGAGGAAGAAATTTCTATGACGCAAAATCATTCCCATTTCGAAAAAAAAAAAAAATGTTTGTAGTGTGGGTTAATGACATATTTTTGGTTAGAAGAGAGAGCGAGAGGAGAAGAGTAACAGGGCGGGGCAATACAGTGGAAAGAAATAAGGAGTGATGAGGAAAATGGGAGGAAAGATGGAGAAGAAGGAAAATTTGTGAAATGGATTGGGATGATGATAAAATTAGAGAAAGCGAAAAAGAGAACTCGAAGAAAATGTTGGGAGAAAGAGAAGTGAGAGAGCAATTGGATGGTACGAGGGGGAAGGAGAGAAAGAGAAAAAAGTAGGCCCAAGTAAGGGCAGGTCAAATATCAGTGGAGAGGAAAAAAACAGAAAGACAGATTTTTTAAGGGAGCGGGGCGAAGACAGACAGAAGTACATAGAAAAAAGGGGAAAGATAATAGACGGGGAAAAAGATAGACAAATGAATAGTAAAAGGTTGGGCAGCAGAGGGATAGGGAAAAGGCAGAGAAGTATGATATGGCTTCAAGGGAATGGAAATAAAAGAGGAAAAAGAAATGGCAATGGGTGCCGTACGGAGGCAGAGAGAGGAAAAAAGCTAGAAACATGGAAATAGAGGTAATACAAAAGATAAATACGAAGCCAAATTCAGGGAAAGGATGGAGAGAGGTGGTGCAGTAAAAGGCATAATTAGAGGTAAGTTAGCAGAGAGATATAGAAGAAGGAGAGAAATATGCTATGGATCGAGGGGAGAAGAGAGAAAAGACGAAAAAGGAATGGAAAAGCGAGAGGGACGGTGAGAGAGAAAGGAAAAGGAGAGAAGAGTCAATGAAAGGATAGAGAGAGGAAGTTCAGGAAAAGGGAGATGAAGAGCGATGAAACTACTCATCATATGTTGAAACTTAAAGAAAACTTGTTATAATTATTACAGTAACTTCACGCCAAAATATCCGATGCCGAGATTTTACCCCAATTTTCTGTATGCTACTTTTAAAGGCCGAGATTCTCCACCAATTCTCCGCATGCTCCTTTTTTTTAGTGTTTTCTTACAAATATGTGGTACCTCAAGTTTGTTCGCTGCCTCCGAATGACATTTATGAAAGCAAATTAATTTTGTTTGTTATGTGATGTCGTTTTAAGTTAGTTAGCTAAGTTTTTTATGTCACGTTATCTTATATTGTTTTGCTGTGTTATGTTTTCTTATATTTTATTGTTTTATGTTATGTTTTCTTATATTTTGTTTCCTTATGTTATGTTTTGTTATGTTTTGTTTTGTTGTGTTTTGATATATTGTGTTATGTCATGTTATGTTATGTAATATGAGTTTTAAGATAACATAATGGAAGATAATCTATATATGTATGTACTATATATAAATGAATCGTGGCGAGTGTATGTTCAGATGCTTAAAACTTGAAAACTACTGGACCGACTTTTATAAAATTTTGTAGGTATATTATCTAGGTACCCGAACAGGCTATAGGCTATATTTCATACCGCTGGGTGGCTAGGGTATTGAGACGAAAACGTGGACCGGGGTACAACTAGAATGTGTTTATACAATATAGATATCAAAAGAAAGCTGTTGATAAGGGCATACGTAAAGAGTATTTTTTATACCGCTGGGTGATTAGAAGAAATAAGAAGGTTCAAAACATGCTATCAAGCAATATTTCATGCCATTACTTCGCGGGTATGGGATTATCCATGCTATTTTATATGAGAAAAATTTCTTTCCACGTGGTGACTCCCATGCTCGCGTACTACGCCCAGTGTACTATTCAACTCTCGATTACAGATGTCGCCCGCCCATGCTATAATATTCGTAGGTGGCATTAAATGACTAGCAAGAACTTTCGACTACCGAATGACAGATGTCGCGCGCTCATAACGCTATTTTTACCAGTCATAGGTGGTGTTACTGCAATGTTATTAGCGGCATTGGGGTGAAGTTTTGACTAACAGCAACTTCCGATTACCGAATTACAAATGTTGCCTGATCACAATACCAGTACTAAGTACTAAGTAAATTAGCACAGGAGAGTTATTGGCGTTACTGGCGTTGAAGTGTTGAGTATTGATGTTATGTCGAAGATGAGTCTGTAGTGGCGTCTTGCGCCACGGTATAACGAAACAGTGTGTTAACTTCAGTGACACCAGCTCCCAAATTCCAAGTTTCGCTAAGCTAAAATTCCATCGCTAAAAATCTCTAAAAGAAAATCAAGTGCGTAGAAATATATGCAATATTTAGTACCATGTAGTCATTAGCGATAACAGCTTAACTTCTATTACTTTGGTGGTATTTGCTATCGACCACATGGTACTAAATATTGCATGCTTTACTGCAGGCTCGGTATCAACTCAATAACTCAACACCGCAAATAGTTTCGCAGCCTTACTTTATTCTTTTGTATAAATCTGTAACCTAAGTTATTAGCAATCACAAATTTCTAACCAAAATTTTGGACAAAACGAAGTTTGCCAAGGCCAGCTAGTATATCTTACTTACTTACTTAATTGGCGCTTAACCGTCTAAACGGTTATGGCCGTCCAACAAGGCGCGCCAGTCGCTCCTTCGCTCCGCCAACCGGCGCCAATTGGTCACACCAGGGGAGTTTAAATCGTTTTCCTCCTGGTCCTTCCAATGGAGTGGGGGCCGCCCTCTACCTCTGCTTCCATAGGCGGGTTCCGATAGAAACACTTTCTTGGCCGGAGCATCACCTTTCATTCGCATAATATGGACTAGCTAACGCAGCCGCTGCGTTTAAATTCGCTGGACTATGTAGATGTCTGCATATATCTCGTACAGCATTAAATATTCGTCGGTACTCGCCATCGCCAACGCGTAGAGGTCCATAAATCTTTCGAAGAACTTATCTCTCGAACACTCCCAAAGCCGCTTCATCTGCTGTTGTCATGATCCATGCTTCTACCCCATATAGCAGGACGGGTACGATAAGTGACTTGTAGAGTATGATTTTCGTTCGCCGAGAGAGGACTTTACTTTTCAATTGCCTACCTACCTAGTCGAAAGTAGCATTTATTGGCAAGATTGATTCTTCGCTGGATTTCAGTAGTATATCATAACTTATGATATGTTGTGTGTATTATATTCCATTATGTTATCTCAAAATGCAATCTAATACACTTTTTTATCATTTGACGTATACTGCGTCATGCTATGTTAATTTATGTTATGTTGTGGCATGTCGTGTCATGTTGTTATGTTATATTATCATTAGAGCGCAAACCGAATTCTAACTAATGACAATAGGATTGGAACGAAAATGTCCGTTTAAACCTGCAGGAATCTTGATTTTCTCTGACTGATAGGAAAAGTTAATTGGACGTTATAAAAACGGTGCCTAATCCTACGTTTTTTAAATGCAAATAAACAGATTTATTTATTAAACGACTTCAGTTTTTTTATACAATCATTTACGTAAAATGTACGGCCCGGTTTGTTAATGCGAATTAGTTAGAGTTGAGCTTTAAGTCTAATCTTGTGACATATACGTTTAAATAAAATTTTATTTCTCATGTTTGTTTAACAAACGAAAGTGTCTAAGTGAGCTTAGACTCGTACATATTGAGATTAACACATATGGTAGAAAAGATCCTTAAAATAAGCATAGCGGTGTTCCTCCAACTTGTTTCGCTTGAATATTTCTATTGCCTGTAGCTGAAAACGGGTCCTGGTCTTAAAGGAACGTTTTTACCCTCATTAAACCTGATTGGCCTTACTGGCTTCAAGCGAGATAAAATAATTACTATTTATTCCCTCAAAATATTTTAACAATTTTGTTATCGTCAAACTTGTATTATTTTGCTTGTTTATATGTGCTTAGAGCTATAATTTGAAATACGGTAGAAGATACTACACATACTTGAAGAGAAAAATAAACATTACGACAGTTTGGTGAAATCTCGTTAAAGGCCACTTGTCCCTGAAATTAATTAGATTTGCATTTTTCTTGAACACGAGTGTTGTTTGCTTAAGCTTAGCATTTCCGCTTTGTACGTGGCTTGTATTTTTGTTATCTGCTGAAAGCCAACGCATTCAACTTTTCTTATTACAGAAGTGCTTGTAACACTAACCATTAGTTGTTGTTGTTTTTATTATGTTATTTTAGTGCTTGTACAAGTATCTTTTGCTTTTATTTTGATTGTCACTTAAGTGAAATATGTATGTATGTATGAATCCCACTTCCCGGAGTTGGACGCTTTTCCCAGTTGGTTACACAACAATTTTCACGCACTTCTGCTTAATTTGATGCATTTTTTGCTAAACAATCAACCTATAATTTAAATTTATATAAAATTATGCAAAGGAATATTAAAATGAGTACAAGTTAATTGAAAATCCTATATAATTGAGGGCACTTATAACGTTCATTATATTTCACCTGAATAAAGAAAAGAGGAATGTTTGGAAAATCGCTGGTGCAGTTAAGAAGAACAGTAAATGTAAATACAAAAAAATGTATTATATTTAGTTAGCGAGACAGGCTCATACTGATTTATATAATTCTTCTTTGTTATTGATATTAGACAAAAATTACGAAATTTGCACACTGCGATGGTTTTTAAAACATGTTTCTGAGTTCAACTTCTTCATCACCTAGCTTTTCGGGTGATGAGTTTTTCGAACTCGAAAACACCTACATTCATAGCGGTGTTAAGGCAGATGCCTCTATTCACTCAGTCATATGAACTCTCCGCTGCAAGCTTTTAATTTGTCTCTAAGTATTGCGTTTTTTTTTTACACACTATGTTTTTATCCAAATTGTAGGGATTGATTAGTGACACTAAATTGGCACTTTCATGGGTCGGGCGCTTCGGAATATACATATCTGGGATATGATATAAATTGAAGAATTTGATCTTGTTCACTGGGAGGCAGAAGGCACCAAATTGGACCAGGACTAAGCTAGGAATGGCGACCCTGCAAAAGAAACCTTGCGAAAAATATCTAGGAATTATTCTGAACAGTAAGTTGTCGTGGTTGCTCAACGTGGAGGAGAGGTTGAAGAAGGCCTCGACGGCACTTTATGCAAATAAAAGACTGCTGGGTTGTACATGGGATCTCTCACCCTTTCCTTCTGTCATTAGATATTAACAGCTTTGAGGGGGTATTCAGATTGTCAATAGCCCTGAAAGCAACCTCGAAGGCAGCACTGTGAACCGTTATCCACATCCCACATGGTGGCAAAGAACATAGCGTTAACAACTGCAACGAGACTAAGTGCTTCGGTCCAGGTTGAGCGCAGACCATAAGGCCATAGTAGTATAGAGTAATTAATTACTGAACCAACAGACTACCAAACTCCACACCTGTGCTTTGAAGGGGCTCTTAGAGCAACAATAGAAGTGAATGGGTGGCAAAAGGGTGCTCAAATGGCAGGCGAGCCAATACCCGTATACACCGATGGTTCCAAAGTAAACTGTACTAATAAACAGATCATACAAGTTGCCAGATCACTAAAGTGTAGTAGCCAACCGTAATAGTCCATACCAGTCTTGCATAGCACAACATCTAAAAGTGTGTTTGAGTGTAAGCAATCCCTAAAAAGAATCGGGTTTGGCAGAAGCATACATCCGTATTTAGTCCCATGAAATATGGGAATAGATAGGAATGAAAAGCAGATGAGCTAGCTCAAAAGGGCGGAGACCCCGAAGCTTGCTCCGCAGACGTCCTAATTAGATTTTTCAATATTAAGAGGAGAGGGGAGTTACGCGTGATCGAACAAGCAGGAAAATTGTGAACCCAAGTGCGGGGGTAAATTATCCAAGATCATGTGTAGGCCTTACAGCTTAAGCCAACCATGTTAATCTTATCATTAAAGAAATAGGACTTTACGCCCATGCCAGATATTCTGACTGAAGACTGCCTTCTGCCGTCACAGGCTTTTAAATTAAGCTTAATCAGTGATAGCAGATGTATGAAGTGCGGCGAGAGGAGGAAACGATCAAGCAAGTTTTGTGCTCGTGCCCTTCGCTTGCTAGTCTAAGACTCCAGCTATAAGGAGTGATGCCCCTATAAGATCTAGAAACAGCAAGTGGCATAGTTTCCAGAAAGCTTCTAGTATTTGCCAAGAGGAGGGAGTTATTTTATAAGATAGGCTTGGTTTTGGATACGAATTTTCAAAAACTTCCGGTAATACTATAGACTCTTTCAGTATATGTGAGGTTCTACAAGACCGACCTGTTCAACTTAGCCTAACCTAAAGTCATACCTTTGTAGTGACGTTTAATTTCCGCAATTAAAATCGAAAATGATTCGCTCGTACGCTTTGAGACTTGTTGAAAATAAAATTAAGTACTGTAAAACGGACACAAATTGATTATAAAGACTACTGGAAGAAGACTTTACACCAGGGACCTAACCGTTATTTCTTTTATAATAAAAGTCTTTTAGAAAAAATTATTTTCAGACTTATAATTTTTTAGTTCGAAAGATATTACGAAATCCGAAATTTTATAAGTCCCGTAATAAATGTTAAATACGGACCTCTTGAGGACAAAATAACAGTCCAGCCCTATAAACATGGAATAGCCCATCTAAATGAAACGAATTTTTTCATACAGAATCCTTCTTATTTCACCAGAAAGCGGTATATCAAATTTCAATGCAATACCTCCATTGGATCAAAGGTATAGTACTATGAGAGTTAGTTTTAGTTTTTCGATAATAAATTTCGGGTATTACCAACAAAAAGTTTCAAATGAACATCGAGGTTTCAAATCTTCATATCATAACATCTTCAAATCATGAAATTGCTATAAGCATATCCACGATCCTATTACCATCCAACTAGGACAATTTTGGGCACTAGGAGATAAGCTCAGAAGGCCAAATGGAGAATCAAAAAGAAATAATGAAAAGGAAATTAATAGCTGGACGACTATGACATATACTGGAAAAGCAACATATAAATTGGCAAACTTCTTTAAAAAATACAACAATAACACAGCATTCAAAATATCGAACAATCTAGGGTGAAAACTAAGAGCTAATACTAAGTCAGAGGATCCGTTTAGCAGCCACGGTGTATACAAGCTTACCTGCGGATGCCAGCATAGTTACACAAGACAAACAGCACGGCAAATAAGAACGAGGTTCAGAGAACATATTAGAGATTACAACAAAAAATACGGAATCCAAACATTATACCCGAGTTTAACATCGCGAATCACATGGTCGAGAATGAATGTTTCCCAACAAACATCAATAAAACAGTTAGGGTTCTTCACATACGAGCAAAAGGCCGACATCTTAACGTACTCGAAAAGATGGAAATCTACAAACAGAAAACATTCGACGGTAGAATAATAAATGAACAGATAAACATAATTTCTGACACAATACTCGAGCCTTTAAAACTAGTTTACAAGAAACAAAGTAATCACACAGGTACAACAGACAAACACACAACAAAAAATAAACACAAACCAATTAACACACCAAAACAACAAACCCACAAAGAAGGTCAAACGACTAAAACTATGGATTTTTACCTACCCCAGTCAGCCATACAAATCGATTAGTAAACCACTATAGGTTCTGAATGAACACACAGCACATACACATAACCAAATATACATAAGCATCAATTTTGACAATACATGCTCATGTACATACGAACTATAAATACAGGACAAATGGCAACAACAGATCAGAACGAAAATCGACACTGATGGCACAACGCCGAAACCGGTTTGTTTCAAAACCAAATTCGACAAGGGATAACGGAAAATCATTCCAATATACATCATTTATCCACCTTGTCGGAATATCAACAAAACAAAATAAGACAATTTTGGGTCCCTGCTTTAAACAGATAATTTTCGTCATTAAAATAAAACTCGAATATGACTCCTTTGTAAGCCTTCGAAGAATATTGAAAACTTACAAATTTTTATAGGGGAAAGTGGCTTTTACGTTTGAAATTTGAGGGCATGTTTGATTATTTCAATGGCTTAGTTTACTCGAGAAAAACTTGAATATAATATAAAGTAGGCGTCTCAACTCCATAGCATAATTATGCTATCATTACATATACGAGCATGTAATCACTACTATGTTTTGGAAACCGACCCATGATATACATTTCTATGTGTTCTGAAGAAGAAATGTATTGTTGTTGTACCAGACGATCACTGCAAATTAGAACAACACATATGAGTCAAAAACGTCAAGCTCATTCTTTGAGAATTACTAACAATAAAAATCCTTTTTCAAGATAATTGCTTGCTTAAATGTTACATACTTTTCAGACGACCATTAATTTGAAGTGAATAAGTTCTTCAGTAATAATATGTAATTTTATTTTAGTACCGAAATTTCTTAACTTACTCATATCTGCTGCAATAAAAGCAAACACTTTTCGTGCTGCTACGATCTCTTTTAAATGTTTACTTATTGCTTGTCATTGTAATTATAATCTTTACTTTTGTAATTGGCAAAACTTAAAAATCATATTATTTCTTTAACATAACTAACATTATGTTGTTCTTATTTCTAACTGTAAAGTTTTGCATTGACATTAAGTTGAATATTTGTAGTTTGTTCACTACTCAGAGAGATAAAATAAAATTACAATATGTTTACTTTGGAGTAAGGGTCCAAAAGTAATTTAAGTCAATAATAAGCCCAATGAATATAATAAAAATAAAAGTTTATACACAGTCTTAATACAAGTCGATACATTTAATCCATCTCTTTTCTAAACTAAGAATTTTATCAGAATACAAATCTTGATTTTGAGCCTCAAAAAAATTTTCTTGTCGTAGCTATCGCCGTCAAAATCGGGATCAAGGTGCTGGATCCAGGTCTTGTCTATGATTAAAAAAACTTGTCATACAATTCTCTTGGTCTGCTTTGAGCTTTTCGATATTTCCCCCTGAAATGCAAAATTCATTATGAGTTTACAATTTCGGCACCCAGCGTGGGGCGCCCATTCTCATATGCAATTAATTCTTAAGAGATCTTTGAATATTGCCATATGAGTTCCCCATCACGTTAATTTTAGTTAGGAACGTAGATGGGGTATTCGCGCTCTGTCAAATTAAGCTGCTTGACCAAGCGTGCAACTGTGGGATGGAGAGCCGAAAAGTTTCCAAATGTTTTTATTAGGCTGGTATGTGCATCTTTTTTTCAAGCACAGTTATTTGACGACCGTTTTGATTTCTTTCTGTCCCACTTTGATGTTCACTCCATGTCAGTTCATATTCAAATTAATAAAGCTCTTGAGAAACGTGCCTTAAATTAATGAATACTTTCCCACTCAAAGGTTTATTTATTTTAAATTTAGTCTGCACAAAAATAGCCCAAACAATTCCCCAAAGCTGAGTGTTGGGCTTTAAGATCGCGATTTATGGATAGTGACTTGTGAAATGAATTTACCGACGATGTGCGCATAAGGCAGTGCTAGCTTAGGTTGAACTGGAAGGGTCGGTGAGGACCTCACATTGTATTAAAAGTGTAACGAGAAGTTCGTTTAACGGCCAAATAACTCCGTCCTCTTCATAGTGTTAACAGAGATTTATCCTTATTTGCCGGAAAAGCAGGGATGTAGCATTTTGTTTACAAGTTCGCGGCAAGTCAGCAGAAGCTGTCTTTATGCCATTATGCTCCTGTATGCTGAGAATTTTGCATGATTAAATAAACAATGATATGTTGTATGTTCGTGGTAACTGAGACTCTTATCGAACACAACTCAATGTTTTGGGTAGCCAAAAGCCGGCAGTATGCCGCTCTCGACGTGGATGTCCAATTTTTTTTTATCGCTTATCGTCCACGTAGCGAATAGGATGGCCATAAACTTATCAGATGAAAAAAAAAAATAAATAAATAAAGAGATGTGAAGGAACTGAAAATCTCAGAACAATAACGCTTTATTCTCAAGCATGCCCTATTAATAGAGCAACCCATGTGTGGTTGTCTTGTGGGGAGGAAATGGCTCTTTATGTCTCGGTGTGGAGCGATATGGTTGACGGCGTGAAAACATTTTAAAAGGTCCAGCGCCAGGAGTAGTGTGCTGTGACGGGACTTTTCTCGATTGAGCTCTCACTTTTTTTGAGTGTCTGAAGCATTAAACGCATGCCAACGTTTTTATTAAAGAAAGTTTTTAGTTGAAATAAGGAAGCCGAACGGCTTCTAGCTTAAAAGGATATTTATTAGTATGGTGCCTAATTTTCTCAATGCCAAATTGATTTAAATACTGAAAGGTTTTACCGTTTGGAGCTACTGCTTCTAGACGTTAAGCCGTTTGGTTGGTTTCAGCAACCATTATCGTTGTTGTTTCTGTTTGCTGCCTTTATATATATTCTCCTGATATATCACTCTCTCTCGAGGCAGATTTTGTGACTCATTGCAAAATCCTTTATCCCTGTGACCTTGCTTCTGTTCATAGCACGTATACTATGGGTACGAGAGGTAGCAGAGTGAGCAGGAGGTGCAAAATGCGAGATGCCTTTACAGGAAGAAAAAAAGCAGAGGCAGATGGGAGTAGATACGGGAAGTTTGAGCTGCTAGCCAAAGGAATAACGTCCACAAGTTTTCCCAAAAAATTGGGCAACGCACAGAAGGTGCGGGACAAATTCCTACAAGATCTAAAAGGCAACCTTAATCCATATCCAGAGAGTACTTTAATTATAGGGTTAATACCTCTCTACTTTCTTAAATTCAGAAAATCGAGATAGTGATGTATCGCCGAGGGATGACGAACCTCATACCGCAATCGATTATAATGGAATTAATGCCCTTTCAGTCGGTTGTGCTGACAGAAAAGCTGCGAAGTATAACCGCTCTGGGACAATATTCTGTAAAAGCGTGAAGTTACTGAATTACATTGAAATAGTCGACTTGAATACCCGTGCCGTAAGTTCTACTTATTCCGAACTGGAAAAAGAAGCGGGAAAAATTGATTTGATGGTGAATGAGGACAAAAAGAAGGACCTGCTGTCATCAGGCAAATATTCAGTGCATTTCCGCCCTAGCAACCACGCCACTGTTGACAGCCATAATTTCGAAATAGTAAAATATGAATAGCACCAAGGAATCACTGTTGCTAATAAATGCTACTTTAGACTAGGTACAATTCATTTACCGTACCCATCCTACTATATGTTGCAGAGGCATGGACCATGACAACATCAGATGAGGCGGTTGCGGGAGAGAAAAATGCTTTGAAAAATGTATATACCTCTATGCGTTGGCGATGGCGAGTACCACAGAAGATTTAAGTATGAGCTGTACGAGCTTTACACAGACATCAACATAGCCTTGCAAATTAAACTACAGGGACTACGCTGTCTGGGCAATGTTGCGTGAAGTAAAGATGATGCTCCGGCTAAGAAAGTATTTTTCTTGGAACCTGTCTATGGAATAGAGGAAGAAGGCGGCACCCACCCTGCTGGAAGAACCAGGTGGAAAACGATTTATTTGGTGTGACCAATTGGCGTCATTTAACCTAACGAAGAATCGTATGACATACCTTGCTGGACGGTCATAACCGTTTGAACGGTTAAACGGCAATTAAGTAAATAAGTTAAAGAGAAATTACTACTATGGAATGTCCCATATCTTTTTTTCAGACTTTCTCCGCCTTCAAATGTGAACAAATATTAGCCTAGTATCCACGCCTGACTTTCTGCCCACAACGGACCATGCATTCTTTTGCGTATATGCTTTGGTATTTGGTTACATTTGTTTTTTTTTTTTATACTCAGCTGAGCAGAGCTCACAGAGTATATTAATTTTGTTCGCATAACGGTAATCCGTAACGGCATAAACTAATCGAGATGATCTGGGCGAAAAAAGAAATTCAAAATGGGCGTGGCTCCGCCCTTCTTAATTTAATTTGTCTAGAATACTTTTAATGCCATAAGTCGAACAAAAATTTACCAATCCTTGTGAAATTTTGTAGGGCATAGCTTCTATCTCTGTAACTGTTTTCTGTGAAAATGGGCGAAATCGGTTGAAGCCACGCCCAGTTTTTATACACAGTCGGCCGTCTGTAACGCCTTCGCATATACAACTAAGGGCCACTTCCTTTTAAAACACTCATTGACATCTTTCATTTGATAGCCATATCATACAAACACATTCTAGAGTCACCCCTGGTCCACCTTCATGGCGATATCTCGAAAAGGCGTCCACCTATAGAACTATGGACTACTCCCTTCTAAAATACTCTTTAATACCTTCCATTTGATACCTATGTGATGCAAACACATTCCAGGGTCACCCTAGCTTCATTTTCCTACATGGTGATTTTCCCTTATTTTATCTCCAAAGCTCTCAGCTGAGTATGTAATATTCGGTTACAACCGAACTTATCCTTCCTTACTTGTTTTTGTGACGTTTTGTGAACTTCTAAGATTTTCTTTAAAGTTGGAAGTCCTCTCAACAAATTTGTGTACACAGTACAAAATGTCATGATTTATTTGCAAATTTGGCCAGATGCGCTCACTTAAGCTATGCATTTACATAAAAAAATACATCTTAGTAAACTTAAATACAAAGTTTGAGATCCAGCTTAGGTTGAGCACTTTAGGAGACATTGTGTAAGGATAAAGAAATAAGGAGGGTGTTTGAAAAATTAAATGTTCCATTAGGTGGCAAAGACAAAATAAAAAGTTCACTAAAAGGGCAGATAAATGTATAAGGAAATACGGAAGACAATGATATATGTAGATATCTGCATACAGAAGTTTACTACATAAATATATGTATATTAGGGGGGGTCGATTTGTGGGGAGGCAAAAAAATCGCCCATTGCTCTGTGAAAATCATATTCTAGGGATCAAAATAAGAAACTTTGCCGAAGGAACCATACCTCTAGAACGAATTCTGATGCCCCCCCCCCCCTTTGGGTCGCAGGGGCAAATTTTGAAAAATCCCACTTTGAAATGCCTATGTTTTTATACTCAGTTGAGCAGAGCTCACAGAGTATATTAAGTTTGATTGGATAACGGTTGGTTGTACATATATAAAGGAATCGAGATAGATATAGACTTCCATATATCAAAATAATCAGGATCGAAAAAAAATTTGATTGAGCCATGTCCGTCCGTCCGTCCGTCCGTCCGTCCGTCCGTTAACACGATAACTTGAGTAAATTTTGAGTTATCTTGATGAAATTTGGTATGTAGGTTCCTGAGCACTCATCTCAGATCGCTATTTAAAATGAACGATATCGGACTATAACCACGCCCACTTTTTCGATATCGAAAATTTCGAAAAACCGAAAAAGTGCGATAACTCATTACAAAAGACAGATAAAGCGACGAAACTTGGTAGATGGGTTGATGTTATGACGCAGAATAGAAAATTAGTAAGAGTTTGGACAATGGGCCTGGCCCCGCCCACTTTTACAAGAAGGTAATTTAAAAGTTTTGCAAGCTGTAATTTGGCAGTCGTTGAAGATATCATGATGAAATTTGGCAGGAACGTTACTACTATTACTCTATATGTGCTAAATAAAAATTAGCAAAATTGGATTAAGAACACGCCCACTTTTTAAAAAAAAATTTTTTTAAATTCAAATTTTAACAAAAAATTTAATATCTTTACTGTATATAAGTAAATTAAGTCAAAATTCAACTCCAGTAATGATATGATGCAACAAAATACAAAAATAAAAGAAAATTTCAAAATGGGCGTGGCTCCGCCCATTTTCATTTAGTTTGTCTAGAATACTTTTATTGCCATAAGTCGAACAAAAATTTACCAATCCTTCTCAAATTTGGTAGGAGCATAGATTCTATGACGGTAACTGTTCTCTGTGAAAATGAGCGAAATCGGTGGAAGCCACGCCCAGTTTTTATACACAGTCCACCGTCTGTCCTTCCGCTCGGCCATTAACACAATAACTTGAGCAAAATCCGATATATCTTTACTAAACTTAGCCCACGTACTTACCTGAGCTCACTTTTTCTTGGTATAAAAAATGGGCGAAATCTGACCATAACCACGCCCACTTTATCGATATCGAAAATGACGAAAAATGAAAAAAATGCCATAATTCTATACCAAATACGAAAAAAGGGATGAAACATGGTAACTGGATTGGTTTGTTGACGCAAAATATAACTTTGGAAAAATCTTTGTAAAATGGGTGTGATACCTACCATATTAAGTAGAAGAAAATGAAAAAGTTCTACAAGGCGAAATCAACAGCCCTTGGAATCTTGGCAGGAATACTGTTAGTGGTATTGCATATATAAATAAATTAGCAGTACCCGACAGATGATTTTCTGGATCACCTGGTCCACATTTTGGTGGATATCACGAGAACGCCTTCACATATACATCTAAGGGCCACTCGCTTTTAAAACCCTCATTAATACCTTTAATTTGATATCCATATCGTACAAAAACATACCAGAGTCACCCCTGTCCCACCCTAATGGCGATATCTCGAAAAGGCGTCCACCTATAGAACTAATGCCCCCTCTCTCTTAAAATGCTCAGTAACACCTTTCGTTTGATACCCATATCGTACAAACATTCTAGAGTAACCCCTGGCCCACCCTAATGGCGATATCTCGAAAAGGCGTCCACCTATAGACCTAGTGTCCACTCCCTCTTAAAATGCTCAGTAACACCTTTCGTTTGATACCCATATCGTACAAACATTCTAGAGTCACCCCTGGCCCACCCTAATGGCAATATCTCGAAAAGGCGTCCACCTATAGACCTAATGCCCACTCCCTCTTAAAATGCTCAGTAACAGCTTTCGTTTGATACCCATATCGTACAAACATTCTAGAGTCACACCTGGCCCACCCTAATGGCGATATTTCGAAAAGGCGTCCACCTATAGAACTAAGGATTACTCCCTTTTAAAATACTCATTACCACCTTTCATTTGATACCCATATCGTACAAACACATTCTAGAGTCACCCTGGCCCACCCTAATGGCGATATCTCGAAAAGGCGTCCACCTATAGACCTAATGTCCACTCCCTCTTAAAATGCTCAGTAACACCTTTCGTTTGATACCCATATCGTACAAACATTCTAGAGTCACCCCTGGCCCACCCTAATAGCGATATCTCGAAAAGGCGTCCACCTATAGACCTAATGTACACTCCCTCTTAAAATGCTCAGTAACACCTTTCGTTTGATACCCATATCATACAAACATTCTAGAGTCACCCCTGTCCCACCCTAATGGCGATATCTCGAAAAGGCGTCCACCTATAGACCTAATGCCCACTCCCTCTTAAAATGCTCAGTAACACCTTTCGTTTGATACCCATATCGTACAAACATTCTAGAGTCACACCTGGCCCACCCTAATGGCGATATCTCGAAAAGGCGTCCACCTATAGAACTAAGGATTACTCCCTTTTAAAATACTCATTACCACCTTTCATTTGATACCCATATATTACAAACACATTCTAGAGTCACCCTGGCCCACCCTAATGGCGATATCTCGAAAAGGCGTCCACCTATAGACCTAATGCCCACTCCCTCTTAAAATGCTCAGTAACACCTTTCGTTTGATACCCATACCGTACAAACATTCTAGAGTCACCCTTGGTCCAGCTTTATGGCGATATCTCGAAAAGGCGTCCACCTATAGAACTAAGGATTACTCCCTTTTATAATACTCATTACCACCTTTCATTTGATACCCATATCGTGCAAACACATTCTAGAGTCACCCTGGCCCACCCTAATGGCGATATCTCGAAAAGGCGTCCACCTATAGACCTAATGCCCACTCCCTCTTAAAATGCTCAGTAACACCTTTCGTTTGATACCCATATCGTACAAACATTCTAGAGTCACCCTTGGTCCACCTTTATGGCGATATCTCAAAAAGGCGTCCACCTATAGAACTAAGGATTACTCCCTTTTAAAATACTCCTTACCACCTTTCATTTGATACCCATATCGTACAAACACATTCTAGAGTCACCCCTGGCCCACCCTAATGGCGATATCTCGAAAAGGCGTCCACCTATAGACCTAATGCCCACTCCCTCTTAAAATGCTCAGTAACACCTTTCGTTTGATACCCATATCGTACAAACATTCTAGAGTCACCCCTGGCCCACCCTAATGGCGATATCTTGAAAGGGCGTCCACCTATAGACCTAATGCCCACTCCCTCTTAAAATGCTCAGTAACACCTTTCGTTTGATGCACATATCGTACAAACACATTCTAGAGTCACCCCTGGCCCACCCTAATGGCGATATCTCGAAAAGGCGCCCACCTATAGACCTAATGCCCACTCCCTCTTAAAATGCTCAGTAACACCTTTCGTTTGATACCCATACCGTACAAACATTCTAGAGTCACCCCTGGCCCACCCTAATGGCGATATCTCGAAAAGGCGTCAACCTATAGACCTAATGCCCACTCCCTCTTAAAATACTCAGTAACACCTTTCATTTGATTCCCATATCGTACAAACACATTCTAGAGACACCCCTGGTCCACCTTTATGGCGATATCTCGAAACGGCGTCCACCTATGGAACTAAGGATCACTCCTTTTCAAAATACTCATTAACAGCTTTCATTTGATACCCATATCGTACAAACACATTATAGAATCACCCCTGGTCCACCTTAATGGGGACATCTCGAAAAGGCGTCCACCGATAGACCTAAGGCCTACTGCCTCTTAAAATGCTCAGTAACACCTTTCATTTGATACCCATATCGTACAAACAAATTCTAGAGTCAGCCCTGGTCTACCTTTATGGCGATATCCCTAAATGGCGTTCATCCATAGAACTATGGCCTATTCTCTCTTAAAATACTCTTTAATACCTTTCATTTGATACACATGTTATACAACCACATTCCAGGGTTACCCCAGATTGATTTTCCTTATTTTGTCTCCATAGCTCTCAACTGAGTATGTTATGTTCGGTTACACCCGAACTTAGCCTTCCTTACTTGTTTCTTTTTGGATTTTATTTTTCTCTTTAGAAATTTATTAAGTCAGAACATATGTAAATGAAAAAATAAATTTAACTTAGTAATAGAAAAGAAATAAAAAAAAAAATATTAGAAATTAGCGTTTTTACAACCCCTTTTTAAAACCAAGGCATCACTGTAATGCATTTGAATGTCGTAAACATAGTTGTGTGGGTTTTTTATTCAACCGTTTTAAAAAATGAATGTACCACTGTGACAATTGCAGATCGTAAGATTGCTTGTGTTGTTTTTTTTAAGCCACCACAAGACACAGCAGGTAGAATTGAAATTGTCCCTACCCAAAAGTTAGACCCAAAGGGGGGACATCAGAATTCGTTTTAGGGGTATGGTTCCTTCGGCAAATTTTCTTATTTTGATCCCTAGAAATGATTTTCACAGAGCAATGAGCGATTTCTAAATCGACCCGCCCTAATGTATATATAACTTAATGCAGCATATGATATGTGAACTTACAAGGACGCTTAGCTGTATATGTTTTATTTGTTTTTGAAGATACATTTGCATATGTATTTGTAAAGAACATGCGATGAATATCTCTGAAAGCATTAAATTGCATCAATGTCACGTACATTGCACTACATAATGCATAAATACATCCTCATACATATACATACGCACTCGGAAGTAATTGTTCTAAAGGAAAAAGCATACAAATTTCTACTAAAAAGAACACTTACTACAGAATATGTTCTAACAGCAGCAAAAGCCGACTGCGACATGTCGAGTAGATTGACAAATTTGTTTTCATACACACACAAACACACACATACACCTATGTTACACTCGACTATGGTGTACTTGCGGTGTTTATGCTTGTGCGTTGATGCAAAAAGCGGCAACAAAACAAAAGTCTGTAAAACACGTGGTAAAAGGGTGTCTGTTTAGTCTCGAGTTGTGCTTGGCTAGCGCATATTTGATATTTGCTAGCTGCCGGTCGCATCATTCAACTGAGGTTGATGTCCCTTTTTATGGTATTTGCTTTATTCTGTAGCAGCGCCTTTTATTGTTGCTGCCTTCAGCGCGTCATATTTTTGTTGTTGGTTTACTTTAGTTTTGTTTCTATCGTTTGTTTTGATGGTTACATTTCAGTTAGAGCATCACAAGTGCGTCAGACCTTTACTTTGTAAAATTATATGCATAGTCATACATAAGTGTAAATGTATGGATGTGTGTGTGGTCGGTGGCTAGGTGTCCTGGCATTCGAGCGGAAGTTATTTGTTTTCAAAAGTCACAGATTGTTTCTTTGTGTAATGGATATGTCACGCAAATGCTGGGCGTGTATAAAGTGTTGACGATGTGGGTGTTGTTTTTCATCATCACAACATGAGCATCAGCAACAACAGTGACAACAGGCATTGGTCTTCGAATACATACATAAATGCATATTCATTTATTTAAAGGAACAGTTTGTATAAGTCAGCATGTGAGTTCGTTAATCTTGTGCTATTATCATGACTAATTTCTTGGTTGTTGTTGAAAGGTGACTATAATTCTAGAAGAAACAAATAAGGAAGAATCTGTCCTCAGCTTTGCTAAAGGCCTTGCATTTATTTTGAATGGACGCAAAAAAAGCTTGGAATGACCCGTATGGCATTCGAGGTAAAGGAAATCGAATGCTGAGCTGAAGAATGAAGCGAGCGTGCCAGCTAGGGCACTTATGCGCTTTGACTGAGATACTGTGGACCAGATGTTGATCCTATGGATACATTATTTTAGCAGCAGAAGAAGAGACAAAATCCCAATAAAATTTAAAGCGATACATTTTCGAAAGAAAATCGATAACACGTCGATAATTTTTCGACACTCAGTCGGTAACTTCGATAATAAATTTATAACTTTTTGATAATAAATCGTCAAGTTTTCAATATCATATCGATAAAAAATCTATAAATTTTTGATAACATAACACTTCGATAGTCAATCGATATCGTTTAGATAGAAAACCGATAACTCGGTGAAAAGAAGTCGGTGGCTCAAAAATTTCGGTCACATTAACGTACATCGTTTAAGTACGTTATATACAGCATAACACTGCCATGCACTACGTCTAAATTTAATGTTCCCCCATATAAAATACCACATTCAAAGACTACGCTTATGCTCACACTAATCTAACGATTACAATATGGATTATGCCATGCCCTGAGGAAAGTTGTTTACACACAACAATTAAGGAAGGCTACGTTCGGGTGTAACCAAACATTACATACTCAGATGCTAAATTATGGCTTACAAAACTTTTTAATTACCTTCTTTAAAAGTGGGCGGTGCCACGCCCATAGTGCAAAATTTTACTAATTTTCTATTCTGCGTCGTAAGGTCAACCCACTTACCACGTTTCATCGCTTTATCCGTCTTTGGTAATTATTTATTGCACTTTTTCGGTTTTTCGAAATTTTCGATATCGAAAAAGTGGGTGTGGTTATAGTCTGAATTCTTTCATTTTAATTAACGATCTGAGACGAGTACCCAGGAACTTACATACCAAATTTCATTAAGATGCCTCAAAATTTAATCAAGTTATCGTGTTCCCGGACAGACGGACGGACGGACGGACATGGCTAAATGAATTTCTTTTTTCGCCCAAATCATTTTGATATATAGAAGTATATATATATCGATTAGTTTAAGCCATTACGGGGTACCCTTATGCGAACTAAATTAATATACTATGTGAGCTCTACTCAGCTGAGTGTAAAAAGCTTGCTGCATTTTGGAACTTTGTTAATAATCTATAGAATACAGGTCAGAAATTAAAATATAATAAAAGATATTTAATCACTAAAGAGCATTCCTGGCAGGCTGCCAAATTACTGCAGCGTCTTTCGGGCGGAAATTATAGCCGTAAAGGAAGCTGAAGTCGCGTCTATATATGTATTGATAGTCAGACGGCGATTAAGGCGACATTATCACACAATACTTCATCAAGAAGTGTTCTGAAATGCAAAGAAATTTTGGAAAACCTTCGCTCAGGGCGGACCATACATCTGTACTCCCGGTCACAAGGGGAACGAAGCTAACGAAAAGTTCGATGAGTTGGCAAAGGAGGGTGCAGCGCTCGTTAAATAGATGGTAGAATTCCCTATCCGTTTCGGCGATATCAAAAGGAGACAGGAGTTGCATACAATCCACGAAGCAGGAGTTACGTGGACAGAAGCGCGAAGTTGCACAATTTCTAAGATCACGTGCAAATTCTACGATATTAGACTCCCAAAATCGCTTTTATCTCTGAAGAGTGAAGGCTTAAGACTTACGATGGGCATGCTAACCGGATACTGCCTTCTGGTGTCACATGCTTATAAGTTAGGTCGCGTCAGTAACAGTGGATGTAGGAAGTGCGAGCTGCAGGTTGATACCGTTCTGCGCTCGCCAGGTCAAGTCTCCAGCTACTAGGGAAGCATCTAGAGGCATCAATTAAGCTAGGTCCTAGAAAACTTCTAACATCTGAGATATTTTATAACATAAATCCTTCCACCTGATTTGAAGTAGGTTAATAATTTGGATGTCTGCTGATATAACACCTTCCAATGCTGCCTTACAATAACCTGCTCTCATATAAGTCAGGCGACATTATTAGCTCGAAAAAGATTTGGCAAACAGACAATCAAAGTGAGTTCAGCTGTTGGGGTCAAACAGAAAGTTCTAGCACCGGATCAATGTCAGGCAAAGGATTGTTTAAATCTGTAATATTCTGCCTAGGTCCAGGGCGGTATTTGGCGCTTGAAATAACAACAACATCAAAATTGGAATGCTTTATAAAAAAAGTTTGAGCAAAATATATCGGGAATTTCTGTTTTAGCAAGTTAGAGGACCCCTTGAATGTCATTATATATAGTATTGACTTCAAAACTTCACCTGCTCCTATGAAGTCTTGTAAATTAACTAGGTAGACTAAATAATCACACAAATAATTTAGCACGATATACAATCAAGCATATTAACAACTTCCCTGTACCCATACAAAGCGCTTTGAGAATGCCCCACGCCCATTATTTTTTTGTATTGCTTAATTGAATAATATGAATATATATTATAAAATATTATTTTTATAAATAATTTGACATATATTTACTTTATTTTGGCTATTTTATTTTGTGAGTCAAATGTGACTCCTGAACGTAGCAAGAACAATTTTGTTTACCACGTTCAATGAGCCACATGTGAACATATAGCACCATAAGAAATAATTTAAGTTTTCGAATCACAATAACGGTAAATTGATATATAATTGTCAAAAGCGTGCATTGGCGTGCTTTTTTGTTTATTTGAAGTTAGAAGTATATACAAAAATTTAAGAAAATGTGAAAAAGGTATCAGAAAAAAAATTTCGAAATTTTCTTTCATTTTCCTAAAGTTTAGGTCTGTTGATATACGCTCAAATAGAATTTACAAATATATAACAACACGTTCATACCAAGAAAGCGTCTTTAAGTTGTATAAAGAAATGAGTCACATGTGACTCGTGAACTTATTTCAATACGCTCGTGTGAGTCACATGTGACTCATTGGACAGGGAAGTTGTTAAGGCCGTGCTTCTCTTTCAATTTGTTTTTTCTTTTTTTAGTTTTGTAGCCCGAAAGCATTTGATAAGGCAAATGAAATTTTGAAAAGCAAATTTTCTAGGAAGAAATAGAGTTGTGCCGAGGGGGATGCCGTTTTAGAAATTTTTTTTATAATATTTTGATGTTGCCCGTGACTAATCGGGCACGCTACGCCATGAACCTTCCTCTATACCACGGCGGCCGCTATGAAGATTGCCTACTGTAAATTATCTATGCTTTTAGCATTATTGAGGATTAGCAGTTTTGTTGTTATATTCGAAACGCTTTTGGGTCAGAGATAATTTGGAATTTTATGAACTGACGCCCTTTATCAATTAGTATATTATACAACATAAATAATGTCACTCATACGCCATAGCAGCCATCGAACCTCATTTAATTATTAAGAATTCATGAGCTTAACACCGGCTTATAATAATTGGATATTCAATTATTATCTTTTCTAAGAGAAACTGAAAAGAAGGAAAGAAACATTTACTGGCATATTGCGATGGATCCATTTCGAAAACCGCCAACGTAATCATTATCAGGCATTTTCGTAATGTTATCAAAGGTTTCACCGCGATTCGAACCGCGAATCACACGGTGAAACTGCAGTTGCCTTAACCACTAGGCTATCGTGCTGGTATTTGTTTTCATGCTTATTTCAGTTTTTCTCATTTCTACACTAACAACACGATGGAGACATTCTGGCTCAATTAATTTGCGTGTTGTGTAGATTTGTTTTTGTGAAGTTTCTTTTTCGTTAAAAATGATTTAATGACACTCAAATGTAAATCATGTAAACCGCGAAAAATGAAATTGAAAATCAACAGCAGCCAAAACCACAATAAAGAAAAATTAAATGCCCTGCTTTTGTAGATCTAAACAGGAAATGCAGATGCGAAAAGACACATACATACATATGTGGGAAAATTCGCCAAACTTTGGTTTTTTTTGGAGAAAAATTTTTTTTTTTGAAAGATAGTATCAAGCAACTATCTTTTTGTTAGGAACATTGAGGGGTAAATTGGAGCTATAGTGCATCGCCGTTACTCGTCTTACATAATGCCTCAAAAAGATATAGTCAAAAGATCGAGCAAAATATATATAAATTGAGGTCGCAATGTTAAATATTTATTTCAACACTTCTGTACCGATTATATCGAAATTTTAACAAAATATGGAGATATATGCAGCTGTTAGCTATGTAACATTTTTTTGATATACGAGACCCGGTTTTGCAGATATCGGTAAAAATATAAAACCGAATAACTGCCAAATATTTTTTGCTGCAAAGTTTGCAACACATTAATTTTAATACCTTTCTTCGATTCTTTTGAAACTTTATAAAAAAACGATATAGATATGTGAACGAAATATGTTTAGGTAAACAAGTTTTAATACCCGAGATCCGGTTTTGGAGATATTGATAAAAATATAAACCCGGAAAACCTTAAATTTTTTTTTACTTATTTAAACACTTCTTAACCGATTATGTTGAAATTTTATCACGATGTACATATCTACGTGGTATATATTTAGGTAAAATTTTGTTGAACCCTAAACCCAGTTTTAGAGATATCGGCAAAAATATGAAACCGGGTAACCGTCAAATATTTCATACCCGTTTGTTAATTTTTTCTCTATACCACAGTAGTATACCATCAATTGCCTCATCTTGGAATATCGGCGCAAGGAAAGTTATTGATATTTGTACATGGGGCAAATATACGAAATTTCAAACAAAAATTGGCAATCGTCAAAAAGTGTAGAAAAAATATATTTTTTTAACGTCATAGCGTTTCAGCGATGCCTCAAAATTTTATCGAAAAAATTAAAAAAAAAAAAAAAAATCAAGGGTGTCGATTGAAAAAGTGCAAAAATCGATGTTTTTACGTTTCGAAGTTCTGCAAAAATTTACTATCAACTTTCTTGATTTTTAAAATCATCAGATCGAATAGCTAAAAGGTCAAAATTAATGTCCTTGTACTTTTTTCTGACCTTAAGTTTTTTGCCCGTGTGTAAAACCCGAGTATCCAAAAAAATAAAGGATTTGCCCATACAATTCACTCAAGTATGAACATATATACTGCAGTGAGCACGAAAATAGAAGCGGCAGCTCTAATAAAACTTCGCCAATTAAATTCTTTTTTTCGATAATTTAAGATTCCATGAGTCTTGTTGCTGAAATTATGAAAATTTTCTAAATCAAAAATAGAAATTTTCGTTAAATTTTCTCGAGTTTTCGTTTTTTTTGAAAACACTAAGATTGGTGAATTTTTTTTTAAATTATCGTAAATAAAAAAAGTGTATTGATTTGAACTCGAGCACAAGGCCTATAGCAGTCGTTCTCGCGATAATAATTGTTTTTTTTTTTTTTTTTTTTTTTAAAGAAAGAAATTTTCAGACACCTGCCATAGCTGCGCAGATAGATCCGTTTCGAAGTTACTAAGTCTTCATCGTCAAGAAAAAAAAAATAATATTAACACAAGAATTATTGTTATAGGACAAGAATCGACAACCTCCTAGGCCAATAAAAACTTAAACAATTAAACAAAATTCCATTGTAGATAATTGATTGATTGAAAGTGCTGGCATTGCTTTTTTCATGTTCCCTGCTGTACTTATGAATTTATATATGTAGATAAGCTAGGGCTGTAAAAAAAAGCTGTCGTATTGAGCAACATCGGTCGTGAAAGCATTGAAACAGTGGTGTTGGTTGATGCTTTTATCTATACAATTTTAAGTCACAACATCCATATTTTGATAGAAATCATAGTTCGTTGCCTTCTTGATTACCCGTTGCCCTCTATTTTTCCTTGTTTTTGGGAAAAAATTAGTTAATTTCCTTTTCGAGAAAACTGTTTTTTCATTATCATTTGTCATCCATTATTAAGCAAAAATTAAATTTCCAATAAATTTGTGGTGTGAAGATAAGACATGTTTTTGAGTTTATTCCAAAACCACAAGCAGACTTTGGTTTTATAGATTAGGCAAGGAGATGAAATGTAGGTACAAATGTTGTAGAAGTTTTAAAATTTATATGTGCGCATGTATGTATGTGTTTTGTGTTTTGTATTGCGTTTACGTTTCGTCTCCTTCTAAAATAATGAACAGCATATAAACTTGAGATTTAGCAAAGGCTGCAAGTGACAGTGAAATAAATGAGGAAACGATGACGTGGCTAAGAGGCTAAAAGAAAAGGCAAAATGTTTTGTTAAAGTCAGCAAAAAGCGCAGCGGCTGACCAAATGCTTGAGCTCATATATTCATACATACATACTAGTCGGAAGTGTATGCATACAACTATGCTGCTATGAAACGACAAACTGCTTAGTACACTACTTTAACTGTCTTTTCAATAAAACTATATCTAAACTAGTTACAGAGAGGACGAACGTGTCAGTCATATTTCCAGCTGTCGTAGAACAATGGTGCGTTCAGAGACTGAACAAGCTGTTTTCTCTTGCCAAACCATTACATTTCCGATTGTGAAAATTTAGTCTATCATAATTTTATTTTAATTAGTATATTACAGCAAAAAACGTTAAAAATGTTACCGTATACGCACTGGTACCCGTTCTTTCCAATGGAACGAATAAGTTTGCGGGTTTATATAACAGACTAGCAGGGTACGCAGCGTTGCTCGGGTTGGGCAGATACTAATCTAAATAAGGTGTATTTTAACGCATTCCTTACCGTTACTCAAAGTCAAGCAATCACTATATAAAATTTTATTGATCTTCTTCAAAATGTATCTACCAATTTTTCTCATTCTTACCCTCTATAATTTCCTTATCTTTCCCTCTTCTTTTTTTACACCCTCTACCTCTCCCTTTCTTTTTTATTGGATCCCTCATTCCTCTAATTTATCATCTTTTGCTTTATTTTTCAAATTTTATTTTGTCAGACACAATTCGTACTCAAAATCTCATAACTTAATCAAAATATTTTAGCTGGCCAAATTTTGTCTATTGTCTCATATAGACAGCTATTTTTACAATGGATTGCTTAAATTTAATAAACACTTTTAAATTACTCAATGCAAACGCTTTAAATTTTGGTGAAATCGATGCTACGACCAAACAAAAGTTCTGCACTTAATTACGTACATGGCGTATGAGTAACACTTGCTGACATACAAAAATTTTCGCACCACTCAGTGGCGCACGTGAAAGTGAAAAAAATTTTAATTTCTAATTCTTAGTTCTGAAATATGAAAAACATTCGCTTTGATCGAATGAACCTATAGCCAAAAGTTGGTGATGATTGAAGTGTGGGAAATACGTTTCCATAGGGAACAGGCACACACATAATTTGTTTATATATAGAGGTGATGAATGGGTTAGAAATTAGAAAGCCCATAACTGTGCTTAGAACGATACTTCGAAGAACAAAAAAAATCCGTCTTGCTTATGGCTCCATCTCTTAAAAAATATTGGTTTACTAGCTGGGTACTAGGTGTTGTACAGCAGTATTACAGAGAACAATTAGCTTTTTTTTGTCAATTTGAGCTACTAGTATGAGACTACTCGGGTATAAAGTAGTGCTAGTGTCATAATCTCGTTTATTGCTACGTTAGACATACCGTTTCTTAGTAAAGAAAAACATAAGAAGGCGGATTCGTTGGACTGTATTACCGTATTAGTTGCCAAGTAGCTTCGACTTAGTTGCCGGGTATACCCGTATGTTCTTTTGTGTGTGCGCCAGCATGTACGTGTGAAGTGATGCGCATGAAAATGAGATACATTTAAGAAGTTGGCTAGTCGATTCATAACTTTTTCATAACTTTGAGACAGCATGAATTGGCTTAGGACATACTACCGTTTATCAGTTGCTTTGGCCCTTTATATGAAGGTAGCAGATTTCTTGTGCTTAGGTACAGTGATACGCAGAAAACAAAAAAATGCGGTAACATTTTGCTTAACACTTTATGTTTAAGTAACAAATTTGCAAGACATATGCAAGAATTTTGTGTAAATTAATGAAAATCATGGAGCTTTGTTGTAATTTTTGCGGAAATCGAGTTTGTATTCTTTGCATGAGTAAAAGCCAATTTGTGTTTCTTAAAAGTAAAAAATAACCTTAGACTACTTACTAAAAGCACCGAAATTTTGATCTTTTCTTTAGTTGACGTTCCCACCAGTTTCATAAGTTTCACAAATAACTATCTTCCAGAACTCCAGACAGAGGGAGGTAAAAAAAAAAAACAACCTCCGCTTTCAATAAGGGCTGCGCCAGCATTGTACTTTCTCCATTACTTTGATGTTAGGTGACTAACACAAATCTGATAATCCTTAAGGGTTTGATATCCATGCTCAAGCCTACTCTTTCTTTGCAGCAGTGAGAACGGGCTATCAGTTTACCCTGCCACAATAAGTGTTGTTTTCTTGATAGGGCACCAGAAAGTTGGAAGAGTTCTCCTATCTACGCCCAAGGGAACACCAAATCACATGTCTCCCGAAGCTAAGTACTTTCAGACTATAAGTGGGTAACATGAGGTCTGTCCTCTAGAGCAATCCTATTGATCTACACCTTCGTGGTCAGACCTGTGGTAATATCCTGTCTTTCGCCTTTTATACCTGAGGAGGCCTTTATAACCACTTGCAGGATAAAAACGAACCGATGCTGGTACAACAAAGATGGAGGCGAGATTGATATTGCTGTGGACTGTAATATAGATACCCATTTTTTTCAGTGCCACTGGATTCTTTGCCACAGAGATTTTTTAACGTTAAGGCTCACTGTTGGCTTACTTCCAATTCTGATGGCTCTAGAATAGACTTTAGCTCATGCGAAAGGATGTTTGCTGACGACTATGTATGCAAAATTCACCCTTCTCGTGGGGAGTATGATTCAGCGTTCCTTGTTAAGGTTTTCGCAAGCCTCAAGGCTATGTAACACGTGGTGTAGAATAGAGACAGGAGCAGAAATATATTCGACTATAAAGATTTTAAAACTGTACTTGACTGTACTTACTTTGAAAAGGCTGCAAGTATAACCACGGCTACAAAGTTTGAGAATAATTCGTAACGAGGAAGCACCGAAGGTGGGCTAAGTATGAGAAGGCATGGCGAGGTATTTGATCTCATTGAGCAACTTTTGGTGTTAAGAATAGGTGGCTTCATATATAAATACACCGCTGTGATCGGGATATATCACAATCCAACCTGCCTTGAGGAAACATGATCACGATATATAAGCCTACAAACCCTACATACAATTTTTTCTCAATTTAAAAAGATGATAACCTTGTAAGAATTCACTTAGTAGTAACCCTAAGTGAGACTCTTTAGGATGTGGTACATTATTTTTATATGTGTACAATAAATAACTTTAAAACTAATAATTGTATTGGCTAGATTAAGCTGAGCTGACCGGTCTGTGAAGACCTCATAAAGACTGTATGAGTTCTTAGTGTTACCAATCAGAAATCAGGACGTATGTTTTAAAATAACTTCGTCCTCTTGATAAATACTAGACAGGTTCTATGCCCTATGCTACTTGCTGCTTCCAGACATGATAGCTGTGCTACTCCCAATAACTGGAGCCTTAGCATGGTGAGCGCATGGCACGAGCACACAACGTACTTGATCTTTTCGAACCCACATTTTCTACATCTGCTATCACCGAAAATGCCTAATTTTAAAGCATGTAATGCCTGAAGCCTGTGTCAACTCAGAATACAATTCACGAGCCTACACTGTACACTTTTCAATGATAAGAATAACTTTGTTAGTCTAAGGTTGTAAGTCCTGCTCCTGATTCCTCAGCAATTTGTAACCACACGACTTCGATTAGCGTGGTTGACAAGCTCATGCCCATCGATATCCCGCCCTTCTTACGATACGGAACGGAAAAGCTGCTTAGTGGATCAGACACATAGTCGGCCGCTATGAAGTTTGGATAAGCTTTCCATTACCGACAAGGTGTCCACCCTAGTGAGGGCAGAAATATCTATAATTTGAGAACCTTTTGAAATTGGTGACTGCCTTTTTAAAACAGAAGGAAGAAGGGCTTTAAATACGGATACCATCAATGTAAAAAAGCATTAAAATGCGTAGACACATTTATAAGGGTAAGCTGGCAACCCTGACCAAAGATATTTCTATTAAAATATGGTGTCAAATACTTTTCGATGAGAACCTTTTCATTGTACAAATACATTTGGAGTAGTAAATCACTGCCGAGCTCGACTCCGCTTAGAAATACTTTTTCTGAAGAATTTCGTTGTTGCTTTTCCGCGGTCTTGAATCCTAGACTTTGAATATGATAGGTGAGGAAGTTTAGGAACACATTTATAAGGCAAAAATTAAGCTACGGCTACTTCAGAGACTCTTAACGCAGTTCTTTATTTTCTTATTTCACCACTAACCCACTGTGCCCTGCTTCAGCAAAAAAAAAAAAACTTGTACATCTCTTTCACTGTGCACTTTTTGCAAATATATGAATGTTATGCAAAATGCCAAGTGCAACTGCCGCATGCTATTTATTGCATCTTGCAACAAATTCAACTTTAACACGTACAACAATTTGTCACGAATGATATATAAAATAAAAGTTGGCATATCTATGTGAGCGCTTACACCGTTAAGTAGAATGGCTACTGGACTTAAGAAGTTCCACTTGTTTGTCTGTCTTAAGCTCAAAAAAGCAATCACAAAACACCAACACTCACACATATCACTCATGTTCATACTTTAGCTAACTAACTGCTAGCGAATTAAAAGAAGCCAAATTTTCTAAGTTTCCGCAGCGGAAACTTGGAATTTCAAGTAGTTCATTTTTTACTTTTACCAACAGCCGTTTGTTCCGATTTAGATTTTTTTAATTAAGCATAAGTTTCAGCAAGTTTTGTTTTTTTGTTTTTTTTAAGCATAAAATTTGCACATATTTTTTTGGCATTGAGCGAAACTTAAGATTTGTAATAAATTTTTGCTTTTTACTTTTCATGATAAAAGTTTGTTTGTTGTTCAAAACTGTTTGATTGATGAACAGGAAGCTGCTTATAATTTCAAAGTCTGCCAAAGTGTTTTCTTCAAATAAATTCTGAGATAGGGCGTTTTCGAAGTGGTAACCGAGATGGTGTGATTTTCTATTTAGACATCGATTTTAAATAGCTAATATAAGTTGAAAGCTATTTATAAAGGCGAAAATATTTTATATTAACAAAAGGCGTGGGTAGAGTTCGCGCAGGCGTTACAGTTAAACCACAACAGAGGTGACCTTACCATAAACAAATAATTTCAGGCCAGAAGAGCTTCGTCGGCTTTTTATCGGTAACAACCAATACCAACATGATATTGTTCTATTGACGTCTTATTATCGACCACAAATTATTATCGCCGAGCTATCTACTTGTTATCGCCTTGTGATAGCCGAATCAACGGATTTTTATTGGTTTCTTGTCGGTTTGTAATCGGCGGGTTACAGATAAGTCATCGGGTTTCACGCATTTTAACGCTCCCATCATAATTTGATAACTTTTTAATGAAAAATCGATAACGTTTTGATAGCATATCGATTTTTTTCAATTTCCGATAGCATATCGTTAATTTTTCGACAAAAAATCGAAAAGTTTTCGAAAATAAATCGATAACACTCCGATAGCAAATTTTTGATAACATAACGGTACATTTTCGAAAAATTATTGATAAGTTTTTCAAAGTAAACGAATAACTTTTCGATAAATCGGCGATAAAAAATCGACGAGTCAGGGATAAACTTTGCTATCAATGCCAAATTTATAACACAAATGGATAACTCAGCTATACTTCATCGCTATTACATCTTTAACAAACCGATAACTCGTCGATCAGAAACAGATAACACGCCCATAATCCGTCGAAAAGAAACTGACAAATCATCGATAACAACCCGTTAAGACTTCGATAAAAAATTGATAACACGTCGTCCACCGTCGGTTTCGGCTTTGGCTATGGCTGCGCTTTTGACTCCTGATCTTTCCTTTCCTGTACCCTCCTTTCCTTTCCTTGCCTTTCCTTGCTTACTCTTACACTCTGAATTACCCTTACCGAGTGCAAAGATGTTCAAACATTAAAAAACTGATTTTGGTTGGGCAGATACTAATCTAAATAAGGTGTATTTCAACGCATTCCTTCCCGTTACTCAATATCAAGCAATCCGTATATATGTATATATGCAATCGCTTTAACTTTTTGTGAATTCAATGCTATGACCAAACAAAAGTTCTGCACTTAAGTACGTATATGGCGTATTAGTGACTTTTGCTGACATTGAAAATTTCACGCATCACCCAGTGGCGCACGTGAAATTGGAAAAACTAAAATTTTATTTAAAATTATTAATTTTAAAATATGAAAACCCGTCGTCTTGATCGAAGGAACCTATAGCCAAAATTTGGTGATGATTGAAGTGTGGGAAATACGTTTCCATAGGGAGCACACACACACACAGCATTTTATTTCTATCTTAATATATAAAAAACACGTGTCACAACATTTTCGGCCGCGATGGACTCCTAAGCTACTGAACCGATTTTGAATTTGTTTTACACCCCGCGTGTAGTTTGATCTAACTTGAGACATAGGATAGGCTATATCTCAGTTTGTAGTCGCAATATTATTTAATTGCAAATTTTTTTATTTACTTATACATAATAATAAAATGTGACGTATACGAAGTGGTGCACATCTTTTCAGTTGGTATGGATATATTTGTGCACGTGCTTATTTAACTTTACATACATATAATAGACATATATATATATATATATATATATATATATAGCACATCACCAGGGTATATATATATATATATATATATAGCACATCACCAGGGTACGGTGAGAGGGGGCCCGGGGTTTTGAGGGGACCCGCGATTTGAGGTACTAAGACATTTTTTTAAATTCAGGAGAGTCTTTAGTTGTTCTGTGTGCAATTTTTAAGCTGAATTTCAAAAGCAACGAATATCTGCATTACGTTTTAATATTATAGTGAAGTGTGAGAAATAAAAATCTAAATATATTAAAATGACTCGGAGTGGGACTGGGACTGGGACTGGAATAAAATACATACCACCCTCTGGGACAGGCAATAAGGGATGCAGAAGAATGAGAAGGAATTGAGAGAAGAGAAAAGAGAGAAGGAGATTGAGAAAGAGATAGAATGAGACGAAGATGGACATGGATGCAGCGAAAAAGACGGACGCAGGAGTGAATAAAAGGATTAGGAAAATAGGAAGAGGGCGGAGGGCAGAGTCAGAGGGAAAAAGCTTGTTAAAATGTATGCAGATAGGCCAAATTTAGGGCAGGACAACGTCTGCCGGGTCTTCTAGTATATATATAGATTTCACCATTTTAGTGGAAAATAATGCGCAAATTTATATGTTTATATTTAATTATTTTTCCCACAAATTTTTTTATGTTACTCAAGCGTATGTATTTGAAGTTTTCTTACTTAACGTGACACTTGTAAACTTAATCTTCATTTCACTTGTACATTGCATTTTATACTTTTCTAATCACTTTAAAAACAGATAAGCTGAAATCACCCATTTATTTACTTTGCATTTGCAACGTGATGACACAAGCGTTAAGGCACTTCATGAAATGCCAAGCAAATCGCTAGTTGTCCAATGTATTCTTCTCAAATATGTTGCTGTCAACTGCAACGGCAACATGTAACTTTTCAAGTACTTAAAAAAAAAAGACAAAGCTACAGAAAGAAAACAATAATTCAAGTGGTGAAGTACCAAAACGACCGAAAAGCTGTCAATATTGAAGTGTCATAAACGTCAAATTCATACTGAGGGCTCGAGAAAGTAACGACAATGAGAATTCGGCAACTATTTACTTCTTTTTTGGAGAATACTCTGCCGAAGTATACACGTAAATATATCTATATGTATACTTGTACTATTCGCGGTCACTTCCTCTCCTTCAAAACTGAAGTATGTATGTATACGTATTTATCGATATTTTTTCTAGAAAAAAGTGAATAGCATAAAATATGCGCAAAGCAAAAGAAATTGGCCACACTCAAAAACAGTTTGTGAAAAAATAGTCGGAAAATTTATCTAACGTCATGTCAAAAAGATTATATAAGCGCAAAGCATATGGATATGGGGATTTTGTGCTTGTTGATGTTAGGAAATGCAGTTGTATGAAGTTAAATCAGCTACTATTTGTTTCTTTGTAAATTATACAAATTGAAATTTAGCCTTGCTTTAAAATATATCGTACAGCAAATTTTGAAAAGATCTTTATAGTTTGTCGGAAATTTGAAATTGAAACATCCACTTATGTACATAGCGGATGATTTCGAAGTCCTACCCGTCACTGTTGTTGTTGTTGTTGTTGTAGTAATGTTTCGCCCCATCCAATAGGTGCGAGCAATCACAAATTGTCATCATTGTCCTCTAACGGGAGTCCAAGGAAACTTGCTGTTTCAACAGCGAAAATCCCGAGCCGCTCCGGTACATAGAACCGGCTGCCTTGGAAAGCATGAAATTTCTTAAAATTTAAGCACATACCGTAAAAATTCGTAAGTTTGTGGATTAAGTAATTTAAACAAATTTAAAATGGACAAATATTTAGTTTCAAAGTTTCAAGCTTTTCTAAAAGCTAGTTAAGTGAAAGAAGCTTCGACTTCCTCTGGAAACAAACAAAATACCAGCTCGTGGGAAAAACGCAGTCGTGGAGATCATGTTCTAATGTACAGCCCAACTTGCCGCCCGTGGATGCAACCTTTCCTCAATCCGGAAAATATTTGTCGAAAACGCTGAGCTTTGAGAAGAACGATTCTCTTTATGAGGACGCATACTTTTCAGCACCGTCGAGAGGTACCTGACAGACAAAAAGTTTCATCAACATGTCAGGGTTTTCAGATGGTAGCATCTGAGATTTATACAGGTCTTAGTGTGATTAACCCTACTTTAGCAAAGCAGTTCCAAAGTGCGGCAGTGACTACTATCTGGCAACAATACTCTGTGCCCGGCTGCTGCATATTCACAACCAAAATGGGTTCGTCGTAAACTATAACGAGCTTGAGCTCACGAACGAGAGTGGTAATTTTTATAACTTTCATAACAATTAAATGGTATATTAAGTTTGTCACGATTCCCAAAATTGTAAGTACTTAAAAGAAAAGAGATAGACCCATCAATAATGGTCAGGAGGACGAGCTGAGTTGATTTAACCATGTCCGTCTGTCCGTCTCTCTGTTCGTTTGAACACGAATTAGTCGCTAAATTTTTCAGTTATCTTGATGCGAATTTGTAAGCGAGAATATTTTTGGTGTCCGATTGATCATTTGTCGGGACCGACTTTATCGGACTACTATAGCATTTGTCACGAATGCTATCGATTTTTTGAAAAAGAGGGTTTCCGCCAATTATTACCTGATTTTAACAACTAGAAGTTTGAAATCTCACAATATGCTTATATATATGTATGTAATTCGTTTTTGTTTGAAAAAATCTTCAATTTTAGAAATTTCAACACATTATTGTTCAGCTTTACTCATGGCAGGACAGTCTCGCTCTTACTTTTTTTATCTAAATTACACACAAGAGTTGTATATTTCATTAGATTTGTATCAAATAAGTATGTAACATTGCATGGATGTTGTGCTATACTTGTAAATAGTTAAGTACTGAGAACGTGCACAATTTTCAAGTTAAAGTTATGATCAGAAGGAACAGATAACCTTTTGGAACTTTGTTAAAATATGTTTAAATCAGGTTTTTTACGACCACTTTTAAATAAAGTTTTTTATGTATTTTTTTTAACGTGTTAACATCTTTTTTCACGGTATGTAGGAAGCCGGAGTTCAAGCGTAAGGTTTTTTTGCGGTTGAAACCGCTTTGCTATCAAAAAGTTATCGATTTATTACCGAAGAAGTATTTACAATTTTTATTTTTTTTATTTATATAAAATTTATGAGTAATTATCGATATGCTGTTGAAAGGTTATCGTAACAAAAAAGTTATCGAAAATTTATCGACTTCTTATCAAAAAGTTCTAGATTATTTATCGAACAATGATCGATATGCTATCAAAAAGTTATCAATTTGTTATCGGCATGTTATTGATCAACTTTTTATTTATTTAAAAGAATTCAAGGTTCGATTCGAGCTCAAGGCCAGAACAATAATTTTTTTTCTATTGATAATTATTGTTATTTTTTAATTTTTTTATAATTGAAAAATTGTATTTTGTTTTCGGAATAGAACGGCGATACAAGGTGGCTGCATGGGACAGCTGAATATAAACTTTTTTTATTTCATTTGATGCATCAAGTTCTGGCGCAGTACGATTTTGACATTTGTCCATCGAATTTACAAAAACAAAGTACATGGAATTTTTATTTATGTTTGTAGGTATGTCACCATGCTGCCACCTTGTAAGTAGAAAAATTTTCAGACAACCTGTTATAGCTGCGCAGATTTTTCAATTATAGAAAAATTAAAAAATAACAATAATTATCATTAGACAAAAATGTATTGTTCTGGCCTTGAGCTCGAATCGAACCTTGAGTCATTTATCAAAAGGCCGATGAAAAAAAAAAAAACAATTATTAAAAAAAATTTCGATTAAAGTTATCGATTTCTTATCGGAATATTACCACATTGTTTAGCAGCGTGTCAACAAGTTATGATCGCCGACTCGATGGTTTACTATGAAAAAATATACTGATAAAATTAAAAAGCCGATGAACAGGCGATAACAAGTTGATAATTCGACCGGGATAATACGTTAGCGATAATTAGCCGATACTAAAACAAAAACTTTTCGGTACCGGTTGAGCAAGAATCCTGCGAAGCTATTCTCAAAAATTCCGAAATTATTGATTTCTGATAAAGTTACCTCTGGTAAGATTTAACTTCAAGCCTTGTGTTAGCTCTAGTTAACTTGAAAACATTTGTTTTCTAGATGTTTTTTTTTTGTTTGTTAGTTTACACATTAATTTTCAAAAGTACTTGGTACTCATTCCATATTATAAAAATAACGCGGGAACGAAGTCTTGTACGCTTGTAGGTATGTAGCACTTACAGAACTACGTAGCATTGGTAGCTATGTTATTGAAGCCATGTCCTTAAGCAATCGCGATCTATGATAGGTTTTAGCTGAAGAAAAATATCGATCGGTCAATGTCTGTTCAGATACACTCTAGGTGATATTAATATGCTAAAAATATTCTAAATTTAAGTATAGGAGGTAATTCCAAGTAAAAAAGGTCAATGTTAACCAAGGTCGCTATCATTATCAAATCTAATTTTCATTTTGTTCATATCACCTGGAAATACCAAGCTAATAATACACTTTTTATTTTCTGTATAAATAAGCGTTTATATCTAAGCTCCAATTACAACTTTTTCCAATACTTCCAAATTGTGCACGTGAATAAGCTATTAAAAATAATTGCTACTTTAACAATACGAGTATATGTATATTAGACTGGGTCGATTTATTAACCGATATCGCGACATCGACTTTTTGATAGGATTTGGGCTCAGGAAAAAAAGTTCCACTACCCATACCCAAAAAAATTATTTTCGAGCTTGCGAAATTTCATTTTCTTGCTGTTTTTCGACTTTGATTTTTAAGGTTTTTTTCATGAACTACTAAAAAATTTTCATTTGATTGTAAAATGTTTGGGCCGGACAGGGTATATATATGAACATTTTTTTAGTAGTACATGAAAAAAACCCTAAAAATCAAAGTTGAAAAAAGTCAAAAAATTAAATTACGCATTTTTCCTGAGCCCAAAGCCTATCGTAAAGTCGATGTCGCGATATCGGTTAGCTTTCGTCCATACAAACCGAACTACTCTAATGTATATACTCCCTACAAACAAGGAACATGCAGTTCAGTTTCGGAAACATGAAAATAGTTAGACATTTTCTTAATTACATTGTATGAATGTCAACATGGATTAGAGGCTTAAATTACAAGCAAATACTAGAACGAATTTTATGCAATAAATTACACAAATACAATGATGACATTGGTGTTTTTACCGTTGACAGCCATAACAAATATTGCGCCTTGGACACCTAATACCGTTGATAGGAAGTACCATTAGTAAATACATTTTTTTATATGCAAATTACAAACTTTCAAATTTTCTGTATTTTGATAAGCTTGCCATGTTAAGAGGTATGTTTTTGTGTTATAAATATTTTGCTCCTACAAATATGCTACAAAATCCTTGTTTGCCCTTCTTTGCTTTGTGGCGCATGAGGCAAATTGTCAAATCATTCATGGAAATATGTTTAATGCATGTTTTACAAGTACACCAAAAGCATTATTCATACATTTATATGTAACTTTTTGTGGTAGTTAATTGGTAAACCTCTTGTCATACGAAATAGCTAATTATGTAAGTGATTCGTGAGCGAGGTGACGTGGTGAGGAGTATGTTCTGTTCCTGATTTCAAGTCAGTGCACAACAACAGTTGTGGTATTGGTGTACTGATTTCGAGTTGTGGTTGGCTGAGAGGTATTTGCACTTCACCTAAGTTTGCGTAAATATATAAGCATATCCTAGCTAACCAAATAAGAGGTTAAGTCAAATTAAAATTAGAGAAAAGTAACCTACATATATTCGGTATCTCCAACTATTCTAGAAAACAGCGAATGTACATCTGTTTGAAGCTTGTAAGCAGCTCTCGGTATTGCAAAAAAGTTGCTTTAAGGGATAAAGGGGATTCGAGTAAACAATTACTTGCATCCGTCTGTTTGATGAATGAAACACAATTTATATGTGATTTGGTATGCATGAAAATATTTTGCAAATGGCAACTGGCGTTTACAACGTTTTTTCGCGGTGAAGTTTACACAAAAATAAAAAGTTTTCACGCAAACCATGCAGAATTTCATTGACCTATAGGAATTTGGCAGTAAAATTTTATTTGGAGAATGTTATTTTTATTTTATGCGTACTTATGGCTCATACAAACTTCAAAGTAAAGCAACGGAAAGGAAAATAAAAAAAGAAAAGATTAAAATCGAAACCGAGGCCGGAACCAAAACCTGACAGCCTGTTATCAATTTGTTATCAGGGTGTTAAGGGTTTGCTCTAGATGTGTCAGCGGTTGCTTTTAGGCAATAGGCGTGGTATCCATTACTTAACGACGTGTTATCGATTTATTATCTGTGTGTAATCGTCACCGTATAAACGATAGATGTTTTTGTTATCGATGTGATAGACGAGTATTTGTTATCGAAGTGTTAACATAGGTGGTTTATGAGCTACCGATTCTTTATCGACTAGTTATCGGTTTATTATCGATTTATTATCGAAAAGTTATCAGCTGTTATCGAAAATTCTTCGATATGTTATTGAATATACGTTTTGTTAACGAACACGTATCGACTTTTAAACGATATGTTATCAAAAGTTATTGTTTGGATATTGAATCCTTATCGCTTTGTTATCAAAAAAAAAAATAAAAAGCGCGCCTAAAAATCATATCCACACCATTAGGAATAAACTACATACAGAGTGTTTGTGCCTACATGGTGATCAAAAGGAATATAAAAAAAAGGCAACTCTTAGAGACCAATTGTACAGCGAACAACGGGACATTCATATGGCTTAGCAGCTAAAGGCTTGCACTGACTGATATGAATGTTGGAGATTCGAGTTCAACGCTCAGCTCCCGAAAAGCTAGCTGATGAAGAAGTGAAATTCAGGAACATGTCCTAGTAACCATCGCCGTTTTTAAACTTACAATTTTTCTCTAATATCAATTACAAAAACCATTGTATAAAGCAATATGAGCAAAGCTCGCTAATTAAATACAGAAAAAAATATACATGAGTTTAAAAAAATTTATCGAACTGCTGTTAAAAGGCTATCGATTTGTTATCGAAAAGTTATAAAAGTGATGTTAATTGCAATTTTAATAAAAATTATATATTGGAAACTTCGGTGAATTTTTGTTGTCTCGTAAAAACTCATGCTTATTTTGTATTTTTCACAAATATTTCAAAAGCAGGTTTCAGCGGCGGCCATCGTGGTGTGATGGTAGCATGCTCCGCCTACCACACCGAATGCCCTGGATTCACACCACGGACAAAGCAACATAAAAATTTTAGAAATAAGGTTTTTCAATTAGAAGAAATTTTTTGTAAGGTCGCCTCTCGGCAGTGTTTGGCAAGCACTCCGAGTGTATTTCTACCATGAAAAGCTCTCAGTGAAAACTCATCTGCCGTTCGGAGTCGGCATAAAACAAATAGGTCCCGTCCCGCCAATTTGTAGGAAAAATTAAAAAAGGAGCACGACGCAAATTGGAGGAGAATTTCGGCCTAAAATATTTGCGGAGTTTATCGCGCCTTACATTTATTTATTTATGGTTTTAGCTTTTGTTCTAACTCATCAATACACTTAATCCTTTAACTTATAAATGTATGGATTGTGTTTAGTTAGCGATGAACACTGTAAAAAGGAATACGATTTGTCCCATACCATCAGAGGAATGCTCGTAAAATATTTCTAGTTGCAGTTTATAGCACTCTTGATTAAATTGAAAACAGTAAATTGATTTTTGGCAATTTTTTTTAAGATCTTTGAAAGTGTTTTAAAAAAATTTTTTTCGCATGGAATGATATGCGAATCATATCTCAGTTGTATTTAAAACGTCTTTGAGGGTTAAAGGGTTACAAGGTATATCTGTTAAAGAAGGCCAAAGTGTGTTTTTACCTGTAATGCTTTTGATTGCTTCTAAGGAATTCATCATAGGTAAAAAGTCTGGACTCACAAATATGTATGAGTATGTTTTCGATGCGTGGTGTATGTATATGACGCATTAGGTTAACTGGGATGTGTGAATGTATGTATATATGTGACACGGCCTATGAAAAGGTGGCTTATGACTCAAAACAGAAATTGCGAGAAGCAGCTGTTAAAGATAAACAATGTATTTTTTCAGTTTCCTTTTTTTTTTTGAGTCATAAGCCACCTTTTCATAGGCTGGGTCACATATGTATATGCTTGTTCTCGCTAAATCTTGTATGCATATGTATGCGTACCTGTACAAGGTAATTGCGATATAACATACATTATATTTAGAACAAACAAAAACTTTATAGCGGAAAATCAACAATATAGAGGCGTTGCCAACATGAACACGCACACTTGCCAACACCCACACACACACACAAAACAAAATTTTACGAAAAGTTGTTAACAAGCCTAAAATTATGTTATAGTTTGTTTAACTATGTGTAAATGTTGCATAAGCAAACGTAGTACCATTTACGTTTGTTTATTTTACAAAATTTTGTTTTTTGTTTTTCATTAGCTTATGCCGCTATTTTCAGATTTTCTTACACACACATATGTATGTAGGTACCTCTGTTTTTCTGTGCATGGCTGCTTGTTTGTTTACCTCTAAGTTTGTGGCTTATTTGTGGGATTTATGTATTTTTTGTATGAATTTAACTAAAGCATAATAATTGTTTAGTTTTCAGAGTTGCACGTTTGGTTAGTTTCTGGTTTGTCGAAACTTTCTGCTTGATTCGTGAACATTTTTTGTTTGCTTGGTGTAAATTTGAAACGCGACTCAGGAAAGTTTACACAAAAAGTTTCCTAATGTTTTCATGTACACTATTTTTATCAAAAAAGTCGGCTTGCATATAAAATGCGCCAAAATATTTGCTGTGAAATTAATTATAATTAGAGTAAAATGTTAAACTGGCTGGATTATGACTTCATTATGGACAAAAAAAAAAAGGTTTATCGTATAACGGAAAACAGTACATCTGCCGCCTCTTTTTTGTTCATCCTTCTATAAAACTATTAATGCTACCAATTCAATAAAAACCTAGCAATCCGTACAGAAATTTGGCAAACGCAACGTTTTATGACAGTACATTTTAAAATTGAAAGTGGGAAGTTTAATTTGGAAGAGAGGTTCAACCTCACTATAAAAGTAATAATATTAACTCGGCTCGACTCACCTCCGAGGAGAATTCAGCTAATCTCCTTTTCCAATTTGCGGACCTAATTGTTTTATTACGACTCCAAACGGCAACTGAAAGCAAATGAAATTTCGGTGTGAAGCTTTTCATGGCAAAAATGCAATCGGAGTCTTTGCCAAACCATTGTCGTGGGGTGACACCTCTTGAAGAGTTTTTTTTTCAAGTAGAAATAATTTTTTGTTGTTTTTCCGGGGTCTTGATCCCAGGACCTTGGGCGTGGTAGGTGTTGCACGCTACAGCCACAACACGGCGGCCACCTCTCCATCACGCCATTTATGGATCCGTCAAAATTTAATTATTTTGGTTTTTTTACTGAAAAGTTTCAGTTTTGTCTTGTTTGGGTTAGCATTAAATCCTCTTGATGTATGATGTAACTTACTAAGCTCACCTAAGGTAAATTTACGGCAACACCTCTTCGCAGCCTCTTTTGTACTATAAAGACATTCTTGGTCCAAAAGGGTTATTTTCATGGACCTTCTAACGGATCCGGGTAGAAATAAGTCCCATGTGTGATTTATTCACTTTTAGCGGAAAGGCAAAACCATTCATCGTTGGAGAAGTCTGACATAGCTGTCACACCTCAAGTTGGTGCTCTCTCGCCGCTCCTGTGGAACCTAGCCGTAAAAACGCTGTTGGTAGATACAATGTGATGGAAGGGGTAGGAGAGTTTGTGGCATATGCTGATCACCTAGCTATTGTTTATGGAGTAAAATTCCCTCAAACTAGCACTGCGAGAAATTTTGTTGTCGGCCTCACGATATCAGCATAAATTCGGATAAAGCGGATCTTCTCTTGTTAAATAGACGGACCGTAACTAACTGGAATTCGCCTTAACCTGTATGCAACCGCAATTTTTCTCTCTATATAACTAAATGGCGTCAAACCTAAATTTGTAAGGAAATGCTGTTTGATTTAGTCTGATTATCATAAGTGATGTTCTTTGAACAACGCCAAGCCAAGCTTTTAAGGTGTTGCGCTACAAGAATTACAGTACGCTCTAGCAGACTAAATGGTCAGAATTTTCTTCTTCCCAGCACACACCACCGAGCGATGGCAACAGTTGTGAACAGAAACTTCATGCAAAAACATTCAAAGTAGGGAAAAACATTCAAGATCCCGCTACGTTTAATTCCTAAATAGGGATGAAGTAATGGGGCATGCAGGAAAGCTAGGGGTGCCCCATCGCCGTTGATATGGGAGTTGTAAATACGCCATAGAAGTACGTGATAGCTTCCTTCAGGTCCCCCAAAATTATTCGAAAAGGAGGAGTCGCAACGGGAGAGAAATAGTATTATTGCAAATTTTTGGCTAAGCCACAATAGAAATCAAATATCAAAGATAAAAGGAAACGAGTTAGGATGGGACTTCTGTGAGGACGGCTCTGACCGATCTCTACAATTTTTTTAGACAGTAATATGTGCCATATATATAGTATTTGGTGAAAGTTTAAGCATCTGTTAGATAGAAATTATGAAAAGCTTATATCTCAACAATCGGTTGTGTTGGATATTTGCTGTATATACGACCGATCTTAACGAATTTTTTGTTTGAATTGTGTGAGATTTGAAGATTTAATATGATAAACTGAGGAATATATGGCAAACAAATATGTTTTCTGAGAAACCAGTTTTATGGGGGATATACATATGTATGCTATAGTGGGCCGATCCGGCCGTCTCCGTTAAATGTCTAATCGACACGAAATTATATTGGCTGACTAAATTTCATCAAAATATCGAAAAAATTGCATTTCACAGACAGAGGGGCATGGCCTAATCAACTCAGATCGTCATCCGTTATCATTTCGGTATACTTATTGGTGGGTCTATCTCTTCTAATTTGAGAACTTACAATTTTGAGATTTGTGACAAAAGCCCGCGGCACAATGAAATTTTTCATTAAGATGCGTTTAATACAAGCTTATGTTTCGCCACAATCAACTAAGATGTTGCGTTTGTAAATATGAAGGAACTTCAGACTTGGCAATTAAAGTTTATTTCGCCTTGCCCATTCACATACAAAATTTTGCGAAGCACTGTTATAAACATTCTCCCTATACAACAAAAATACTTGCCAACATATTTTGTGTTGCATTCATTTCTTATATTGTAGTTTTTAATTGAGAAAAATGTTAGAAAAGTTACCAACGCGTGGAAAAAATAATTTCAATTGTAAAGTGTGCAAGCACAAAAGTTGCAAGTTGGCTACTTTTTCATATCAGATGGCGCCTGTGTCGCTCAATATACCGCTCTGCATAAAAATACGTGCAATATACTCATATTGCATAAGATTGAGTTAAACGCGTCTATATGGAAAACTGCTTATGTGACGGGGCTTAAACTAAATATACTGTTTCAGAGAAGGGTGATGATCTTAACATTTATTTATTTTGTGATGAGAACTGATATTTTAGCTCCACTATGTAAGTCGATGTGATAGGTAAATCTGTGACGCACTTTGAACAAAGTAAAGGCTCGAACCATTTAAGGAGTGACGTAGAAATCTTTCTTAGGCGAATATGAATCTAGGTTATTCAAAAGTTGTGATTGAATGCTTTTGGAAAAAGAAAAGCAAAGCACTTCAAATAAAAAGATAAGCTCAAAAATTAACAAGTAAGGAAGGCTAAGTTCGGAGGCAACCGAACATTACATACTCAGCTGAGAGCTTTGGAATCAAAATAAGGGAAAATCACCATGTAGGAAAATAAACCTAGGGTAACCCTGGAATGTGTTAGTACGATATGGGTGTCAAATCAAAGGTAGTAAGCATTTTAAAAGGGATTGGGCCTTAGGTCTATAGGTGGACGCTTTTTCGAGGCATCGCCATAAAGGTGGGCCAGGGGTGACTCTAGAATGTGTTTGTACGATATGGGTATCAAATGAAAGGTGTTAATGAGTATTTTAAAAGGGAGTAGGCCTTAGACTCTAGAATGTGGTTGTACGATATGGGAATCAAATGAAAGGTGTTAATGAGTATTTTAAAAAGGGGCGAGCCTTAGTTCTATAGACGCCTTTTCGAGATAACGCCATAAAGGTGGACCAGGGGTGACTTTATAATGTGTTTGTATGACACGGGTATCAAATTAAAGGTATTAATGTGGATTTTAAAAGGGAGTGGCCCTTAGTTGTATATGTTAAGGCGTTTTCGAAATATCGATCAAAATGTGGACCAGGGTGACCCAGAACATCATCTGTTGGGTACCGCTATTTTGTTTATATAAGCAATACCAGGAACAGTATTCCTGCCAAGATTCCAAGGGCTTTTAATTTTTGCCCTGCAGAACTTTTTCATTTTCTTCTGCTTAATATGTTAGGGGTCACGCCCATTTTACAAAGTTTTTTCTAAAGTTATATTTTGCGTCAATAAACCAACCAAATTACCATGTTTCATCCCTTTTTTCGTATTTGGTATATAATTAAGGCATTTTTTCATTTTTCGTAATTTTCGATTTCGAAAAAGTGCGCGTGGTTATAGTCGGATTTCGGCCATTTTTTATACCAAGATAAAGTGGCTTCATATAAGTATGTGCGCTAAGTTTAGTAAAGATATATAGGGGTTTGCTTAAGTTAACGTGTTAACGGCCGAGCGGAAGGACAGACGGTCGACTGTGTATAAAAACTGGGCGTGGCTTCAACCGATTTTGCCCATTTTCACAGAAAACAGTTATCGTCATAGAATCTATGCCATTACCAAATTTCAGAGGGATTGGTAAATTTTTGTTCGACTTGTGGGATTAAAAGTATCCTAGACAAATTAAATGAAAAAGGGCGGAGCCACGGCCATTTTGAAATTTTCTTTTATTTTTGTATTTTGTTCCACCATATCATTACTGGAGTTGAATGTTGACATAATTTACTTATATACAGTAAAGATATTAAATTTTTTGTTAAAATTTGACTTAAAAAAGTTTTTTTTTAAAGTGGGCCTGTTCTTCATCCGATTTTGCCAACTTTTATTAGCATATATATAGTAATAGTAGTAACGTTCCTGCCAAATTTCATCACGATATCTTCAACGACTGCCAAATTACAGCTTGCAAAACTTTTAAATTACTTTCTTTTAAAAGTGGGCGGTGCTATGCCCATTGTCCAAAATTTTACTAATTTTCGATTATGAGTCATAAGGTCAACCAACCTACCAAATTTCATCGCTTTATATGTCTTTGGCAATGAATTATCGCATTTTATCGGTTTTTCGAAATTTTCGATATCGAAAGAATGGGCGTGGTTATAGTCCGATATCGTTCATTTTAAATAGTGCCTACATACCAAATTTCATCAAGATACCTCAAAATTTACTCAAGTTATCGTGTTAACAGATAGACCGACAGACGGACGGACTGATTTTGATATATGAAAGTCTATATCTATCTCGATTCCTTTATACCTGTACAACCAACCGTTATCCAATCAAAGTTAATATACTCTGTGTGCAAAGCGCGAGTACCGAAGATGATTTAATGATGAGCTTTACGAGCTATACGAGGACATCAATTTATTCCAGCGAATTAAAACGCAGCGGCTGTGCTGGCTAGGCCATGTTATGCGAATGAAAGATGATGCTCCGGCCAAGAAAGTGTTTCTATCGGAACCCGCGTATGGAAGCAGAGGTAGAGGCCGGCCCCCACTCTGTTGGAAGGACCAGGTGTAAACCGATTTAAACTCCCTTGGTGTGACCAATTGGCGCTGGTTGGCGGAGCGAAGGTGCGACTGGCGCGCCTTGTTGGACAGCCATAACCGTTTAGACGGTTAAGCGCCAATTAAGTAAGTAAGTAGTGCAAAGCACGCTGAGTATAAAAAAAAAACACAACTCGGAGGTTATACCCAAACATCATATAAAATCCAAGTTAGGCAGTTGCAATCAAAACAAAAAATGTAAAAGAACAACAAAAACAAATCTTATGAAACGATAAACATAACTTTAAAACGGAAGCAATTCCTTATAAGCAAACTTAACTATAAAAGACAAACAAAAACTCAGTGTAAACAAATAAAGAAATTGCCGGTGTCGGAATACAATAATGGGCGCAGAGTACGCAGATAATGAGGTAGGCACGCCTTTATGAAGTATGCATAAAGAGTGCGGAACGAAAAAAAAAAGCAAAAATGCGCAAAAATATTATGCAAATTAGTTAAGATGTGAAATGAATAAAAAGAAAACAAAAACAAACAAAACAGATAAAATATTTTTTAGACATTTAAGTATTAACGATTAGAGTAACGAATAATCTTGCAATAAATAGTTAAACAAAATTATTTACTATTGAAAGTGCTAAAAATATGCAAAACAAAAATATTAATATAGCCTTATTTGCATACATGTGTACGTAACGTCGTGTGTAAATACGAGGTGTGTTCAAAAAGCATCGCGAATTTTGAATTTTCTCGGGTTACATATATTCGAATTTCGATTTTTTTATGTCTTTATGTTGGTACTCATGTCTCTCACTTATGCCGACAAGCTCAGCTATTTTGAATGTTCACTTAATTGTTGGCAGCTGCTTTGCTTGCACGTGTTTGGGCTTATCGTCGATTTTTACTTATTATAAAAAAAAAAAAAATAAAAAAAAAATGGATCAAAGAACCTCTATCAAATTTTGTGTGAAAAACGAAATTAAGTGCACGGATGCATTCCGAATGTTGACTGTGGCATACGGAGAAGCAACGTTTATTGGTGGTACAAAATGTTCTCAGAAAGCCGAGAAGATGTGAACGATGAAGAGCGTGCCCGACGCCCAAGCACTCAACAACAGACGAAAAAATTGATGACGTGAAGAAAATGGTATTGGCCGATCGTGGAATCACCGTTAGAGAAGTTGCTGAGGACCTAGACATATCGATTGGCTCGATTTTTATAAATGATTTGGGCATGAGACGGGTCACCGCGAAATTTATAGCAAATTGCTCAATTTCGACGCGACTTTTTGGCCAAAAACAACACTCTACTGATACCGCAGCCACCGTATTCCCCAGATCTGGCTCCCTGTGACTTTTTTTGTTCCCTAAACTGAGGAGGCCCATGAAAGCACGACGAAACGCTACGGTTTACGAGATAAAGACGACATTGAAGGAAGAACTGAACAAGTTAAAAAAAAAATGATTGTTTGAAGTGCTTCGAAGATTAAAAAACCCGTTGGCACAAGTGTATAATATCTCATGGGGACTATTTTGAAGGGGACAAAATAGATATTCATGAATAAATAAATAAGTTTTGAAAAACACAAATTCGCGATACTTCTTGAACACATCTCGTATGCATAAGCAGCAGTTCCCTTAGCTATATATTTTTACAGATCTTATAAGTGGATACATTTATGCAGAATACAAACGCGAGTGTAATTGAAAGCACTTGAGAAAATTGTGCGTCACTTGATAAAGTTATTGTAGAAAGACTAAAAAATGTTCGGCAGGGTTTTAATATCTTATGGCATTTTGAAAAAATCCAATGAAGAAGTACATTTTGGAATTGATAAAAAAACACGCTACAGCATCCGTGGGTGTATTCGACGAAGCCAAATTCTTAGGAAATATCAAGCCATAAGTAAAAAGTAATTTCTCCGTTTTCGTTCGATGTTAACCTGTTAAAGTTTGTTACGGACTTTTCAACTTCGAAGCTTGCCAGAGCTCGAATGGCCAGGAAAATGAGAACTAAATGTAAACATAGATCAAAAGGCACATGCTCTAAAAATTCGCTGTCGACTTCATCGCTTCATGCGGCGTGGGCAAGCCATGCAAAGATATCAATGACTTAAGTTTGAAATAATAAGTAGATAATAGATAGTTATAATAGTTCTAAACGTATAGTATAATCTACTCCGATCATAGCAGAACTCAAGGCAGTTCTGTATGATAGACAACCCTCTAAAATATGCATGCCGAGCTTGTCTGAATAAAGGAAAACGTCAACGGGATGAGAGAACCTGAATATTCATTTCATCATGGGCTATAATATCACCAGCACCGACATTTTGTCATAATACTTTAATTTATTTCGTCACATGTTTGCTGAATTGATTGAACAAAGCAATAATGCATGTATAGGTAGATTGAAAAAAAAAAATTGATTTTATTACAGTGGAAAAGCGGATTCAAACAAATGGTCAAACAAAATTTTGATAAATGTCCACAAACCCAATTTTTAAAAAGGTCATAAGGTAAATTGGCCTTCAGAGTATTGTCTTCCGCCAAGTCGATTATGTACCAAGGCTTTTCTAGGCTTTTGGCCTTAAAACATCTTGACACATGTAGGTAGAAGAAAAATTTGTATCGAATGACTAAGGTATTGATTTAGTGGCGTATGTTTCTTTTTTGGCAAAAGACAAAGGCTGAACACAACATTACGGTAAAAATCTCTACCAACAGGAAAAGTTTGTTTGCTCTAAATAAGTCAGCCATGCCTCTATTTTCGGGAATTGTAGTACTAGGAATTTTTTATATCGAGGTGTTGTACTATCTGGATTTTTATATGCCATATTTTGCCAGGATTGTGTTTGGTCGGCATTTCTGACAATTGTCGGGCTTTTGTCTTGTCGGAATTCTAAAAGTGGTGATATTGAAGTGTTCTATATTCACGCATATAAATGCAACGTAGCGGATTAAACAGATCTTAGCGGATTAATGACCGCTGAATAAGGAACTGGTGAGGTTACAACCATTTCGTAGACCATGAATTTACAGAGCGTCTTTGTTCTACCTTTGCGATACATTTAATACACTTTGTATAAACTTGGAGCTCTTGCACCTTAACCAGTTAGAACACGTGTTACAATAATATACAAAGAGTGGGTTAACAGGTAAAAACTTCACATTTCTTCACAGCATGAAAATAAGGGAAAAATTAATCTATCTATCATATTAAAACTGTATGCTAGCGCAAATGTCAATTAATCAGATTTGTGACATGAATGTTTAAAGTAATAACTGTTGTAATAACTTGTGCGGTGTACTTCTGCAGTGATATATTTCTTCTCCAATTCGCTTTGTGGCACCCTTAAATTTTAACCACAATTTGGTGGGCCTAAGCGTTGAATGCTGGCTCCGAGCACCGACAGATAAACAACTTTGGGTGGACGGCTTTTCACGGCAAATATGTTTTATTGATGTTACCTGCCCCCAGATAGATTAGGCAAGTAATCGACTGTTTAATTGAAATAACTAATTTTTTTCGCACTTTTGTTGATCCCCACACATGCTATGGAAATAGCAAATGATTCAAAGAGCGGCGGATGTACAAGGCTTACAAATATGGGTATATTTATGCAAATTGTAAATGCATTAAACAACAAACAACCAATAAATGAATTATAGAACAATTTACTTATACAAAAACTGCAACTGTCAGGCAAGTGCACGTAACAGATCAAAGACGACGAAGAACAGATAGTTGAGGTAAGTGCATAGATAAATTCCTAGACTGTTCTAACACTTGTTTATTACGGATGTTGCGAATATATGCAAACGTGATGCTATCTCGTTACTTTTAATGTTCGACTCGTGATGTGATAAGAAATTTTGGATATATAAGAAGATATATAGGGCAGGTTTTTATAGTTGTTTAGGTTGACCGACCCATAAAGACATTAAAAAGACTGAATAAGTACATATATATTATTTGTTCATTGTTAAAGCTGAAGAAAAAAATAAAGAGGGCCTAAACTGTTAATTTTGAAAATTACTTGACATAGTCACTAGAATTCGCATTCACAATTGCGACATCTCTTATAATGTGAGATATTAAAACACAGAAACAATTAAATGAACGAAGGTCATAATCTACATGGTGTCATGATTAGTTCTTCTTTATTGTTTTCTTCAAAGCTATGACTTAGATATATTTACAATAAAAAAAGGAGAAAGCGACCTTGAACCTAAATACGTAGTTTCTCAATTATCACACTACGGTGACCGTCTTACTCTGCTCTCTTAACTAACAGTAACATTAATACTAGGGGCCGTCTTCTCTAGTAAACTCTAAGGTCTCCAATAAAAATATTTTCTGTGAGCAAAATTTGTTTTTATAAGGCAGACAAATTGTAAAGTTCACATGAGAAAACAGTCCTAAGAAAGCCATTAAAAATATTACTATAATAATGGCTGAAGTTGTTGATATGACAGGGATTTCTGTGGCACTATGGTCAAAAGAACAAAGAAGTGAGCGCCATGAGCGTAAGTTTCTCTTTTAAACTAAGTGGTACATTTCTATAACATTGTCAGTTGTTCGCTGTTGAAATGACTACTGAAATCAGTTATTTTAACAGAAAAATCGTTAAGATTGATTGAGAATCCTACATTTTTGCAGAATATTGATCAACAAAGAATTAAGGTCAACGTTTTTCTTCTCTTGAAGTAACTAAAAATTGTATTCTTGATATAAAAAACTCGGCTAAATTAACCATAATGCGATCAATTTGAGTCAATATCTGTTAATTTAAGACCGACAAATCTGATTTGTTGATTCTACTTGCTTCAATTCTTACGCTGTACTCGTATGTGTGTACGGCTGAACTAAATGTGTTAAAACTATTAATTAGCGCATTCAATTTCGAAAGATTTTAAAATACCTCTATTTCGGAATTCGAAAAGTGTTCAAATGAAATATGTTTGAAAGAAAAAATATACACATGGAATGAAACAATTATAAAATGAGATTTTGAAAGAAATTTCATTCAAGCTAAAAACTTTAAAATCAGACGATACTACAAAACACGATGACAATGCAATATTTGAGGGAAAAAATTCTTTGTAGCGCACGTATCGAGAAATCAGGAAAACTCTTTCAAAATAGGCGGAGTCTTGTGATGTGTGAGTGCGTATCGGAAGGGATTCGAAAGTTCTCAACCATGCTAGACGAAATTTTTAAAGCAGTTTCTTACGGTCACTCGGTATTTCTATATCTATTTCGGAAAAATTGAGCAGCGACATGCCCCGGAGCAATTTAAATTTAATTTTCTCGATAGTCCCACTTTTTTTGACTCAAACTATTGATATTTTAGCATATGTACTCTTATTATTATAGGATCGTGGATAGCGGAAAGGGAGGACCATTTTTTATATGTAGGCAAACCCATTTAAATATATTAGGAGCATATTTTGCTCAATCACGCTTGAGCCCCCACGGTTATAGTAAGTAAAGTAAAAATCTAAAGCTTTGAAAATATAATTCATACAGAAGCAGAAACTGTGTAACTTCGAAATTAGGAAGGGAATCGATGTTGTTATGCAAAGGGTTTTTATTACAATAAGTGATCTGTGGTTCAACGCTACCTTACGTAGTCGGGCTTTAGTAATTTATTACGTTATTGAGTGCCCTATCGTATAGTGTGTATGTACATTAGGGTGGCTTTTATAAACAAAGTAAATGATTTTTCCAGTCCCACTCCCCAAAGTCGAGGTGAAAAATATCACATAAAATTCCGATCACGATTTCAGATGGTTAAGGGGTGTATCACAGCGTTCAAACTTAAGATTACTCTATGGAGCTTCAAAAAGTTAAAATTGAATTTTTTGATCTTTAGTACCCAAAATCGATAACATTGTAGTTGGCGATAGCACATATTAGTTTTGGCTGGAAACGGTCAAGGGGTGTCGCATCGCGGTTAAAATTCAGATTTCACTATACTTATTCTTCATAGGGTAATTTGAGTTTCCAATCGGGACCAAAATTTATGTGACATATCGTCAACTTACTATAATATTATTGATTTTGGGTATTAATAATGAAAACATTTATTTTAGTTTTTGTGTCGCAACCATCTCAAAGAGTGATACGGAAACATCGTTTATTTGAATTATAACCTTTTTACTTAATTGGCGCTTAACAATTTAGACGGTTATGGCCGTCCAAAAAGATGCGTCATTCGCTTCTTTTCTCCTCCAACCGGCGCCAATTGGTCACACAAAGGGAGTATAATCGTTTTCCACCTGGTGATTCCAGTGGAGTGGGGGCCGCCCCTACCTCTGTTTACATAGTCGGGTTCCGATAGAAACAATTTCGTGGCTGGAGCCTCTTCTTTCATTCGCATAACATGGCCAAGCCAGCGCAGCCGCTGCATTTTAATTCGCTGGACTAAATTGATGTCTGCGTAGAGCTCGTATAGCTCATCTTTAAAGAAAAAGAAACAATTAAGGAAGGCTAAGTTTGGGTGTAACCGAACATTACATACTCAGCTGAGACCTACGGAGACAAAATAAGGAAAAATGTAGGGAAATGAACCTAGGGTAACCCTGGATTGTGTTTGTATGACATGGGTGTCAAATGGAAGGTATTAAAGAGTATTTTAAGAGGGAGCAGGCCATAGTTCTATGGGTGGACACCATTTAGGGATATCGCCATAAAGGTGGGAGAATTTGTTTGTACGATATTGCTATGAAATGAAAGGTGTTAATGAGTATTTTAAAAGTGCGTGGGCTTAGTTTTATAGGTGGCCGCGTTTTCTATATGGGTGACTCTAGAATTTGTTTGTACGATATGGGTATCAAATGAAAAGTGTTAGTGAGTTTTTTAAAAGGGAGTGGGCCTTAGTTCTATAGGTGGACGCCTTTTCGTAATATCGCCATAAAGGTGGACCAGGGGTGACTCTAGAATTTGTTTGTACGAATGGGTATCAAATGAAAGGTGTTAATGAGTATTTTAAAAGGGAGTGGGCCTTAGTTCTACGGGTGGACGCCTTTTCGAGATATCGCAATAAAGGTGGACCAGGGGTGACTCTAAAATGTGTTTGTATGATATGGGTATCAAATTAAAGTTATAAACGTGGGTTTTAAAAGGGAGTGGCGCTTGGTTGTATATGTGAAGGCGTTTTCGAGGTATTGACAAAATGTGGACGAGGGTGACCCACAACATCATCTGTCGAGTACCGCTAATTTATTTATATATGTAATACCACGAACAGTATTCCTGCCAAGATTCCAAGGGCTTTTGATTTCGCCATGCAGAACTTTTTCATTTTCTTCTGCTTAATATGGTAGGTGTCACACCCATTTTGCAAAGTTTTTTTCTAAAGTTATATTTTGCGTCAATAAACCAATCCAATTACCAAGTTTCATCCCTTTTTTCGTATTTGGTATAGAATTATGGCATTTTTTTAATTTTTCGTAACTTTCGATATCGAGAAAGTGGGCGTGGTCATAGTCGGATTCCGCCATTTTTTAAACCAATAGTACGTGAACTAAGTTTAGTAAAGATATGTCGATTTTTGCTCAAGTTATCGTGTTAACGGCCGAGCGGAAGGACAGACGGTCGACTGTGTATAAAAACTGGGCGTGGCTTCAACCGATTTCGACCATTTTCACAGAAAACAGTTATCGTCCTAGAATCTAAGGCCCTACCAAGTTTCACAAGGATTGGTAAATTCTTGTTCGACTTATGGCATTAAAAGTATACCAGACAAATTAAATGAAAAAGGGCGGAGCCACGCCCATTTTGAAATTTTCTTTTATTTTTGTATTTTATTGCACCATATCATTCCTGGATTCAAATTTTGACATAGTTTACTTATATACTGTAAAGATATTAAATTTTTTGTTAGAATTTTTGATTAAAAAAAATTTTTTTTTTAAAGTGGGCGTGCTCATCATCCGATTTTGCTCATTTTTATTCAGCATATATATAGTAATAGGAGTAACGTTCCTGCCAAATTTCATCATGATATCTTCAATGACTGCCAAATTACAGCTTTCAAAACTTTTAAATTACCTTCTTTTAAAAGTGGGCGGTGCCACGTCCATTGTCCAAAATTTTACTAAGTTTGTATCCTTCGTCATAAGTTCAACTCACCTACCAAGTTTCATCGCATTATCCGACTTTGGTAATGAATTATCGCACTTTTTCTGTTTTTCGAAATTTTCGATATCGAAAAAGTGGGCGTGGTTATAGTCCGATATCTTTCATTTTAAATAGCGATCTGAGGTGAGTCCCCAGGAACTTACACACCAAATTTCATCAATATACCTCAAAATTTACTCAAGTTATCGTGTTAACGGACAGACGGACGGACATAGCCCAATCAAATTTTTTTTCTATACGGATGAACTTGATATATGGAAATCTATATCTATCTCGATTCCTTTATACCTGTACAACCAACCGCTATCCAATCAAAGTTAATATACTCTGTGAGCTCTGCTCAACTGAGTATAAAAATTAGCTCATTTTGACGATTAGTCAGAGTTACCATTTCCCCGTTTTTAACGAAAACTAGCACTTTTCGAATTCCCATTTAAGCCTAAGGGTGCGTTCACATTGGATCTGCGATATTTACAAGCTACGAGTATCTTGCAGGGAGAAAGAGTATAGAACACCACACATCGTCCTTCGCTTAATTAACACCTTGAATTACAGCTCTATGTCAGTATCGTAGCTCTAATATGAATGCACTCTTACACTTTTCAATATTCGAGTAGAAAACTAATCTTGCATTTTCGGCTAAGTCAAGCATAGTTTAGTTTTATTGATCGTGCTAGTTTCCTAAGTAGATAATGAAACGTTCTACTCTTCCATGGGACATGATTGCATATGGAGACTTTCAGCATTTAATTGAAAGTTCCTATCAGCAATAAAAAAATATTACCAATCCAATAACTTAAATAAGTTAAAGTTGTTCCTGAGGCAGCCGTGGAATGAGGGAAGTGTGCTTGCCTAATATGCGGGTGTCCAAAGTTTCAATTAATTGGGAATTAAAAAGCAAAATGTAGTAGTGGAAGCTTCTTCAAAATATTGTCACACCTTGGTAGTGGTTAAGTTTACCCTTCAATTTTTGCCGCGAAATCGTTCTCCGTAACAACTCATTCGATTTCGCAGATATCGTTTAGACTCGGCTGAAAAACTACATTTTGTGGGAAGAAAGTAAAGTAAGGCTAGCAGAAATAATGTTGGGATATGACGTATCTAGATTGTTTTCTACTTAGCTGGTCGAATCATAACACCCAATAAGAAACTTTTAGTATGTATGCATATAATTAAGTTAAATTGCTTTATATATTTTTCTAATTACATTAAAGCGTATCTGTATTTTTACGCACTGTGGCGATATGTTTTCAAAAAACACAATTGATATTGCTCACTTAAGGTCTAAACGATTTGTACCAGCAATCGAGAGATTACTCTAAGCACGCACGCAAATCAAATGAAATTAGTAAATGAAATCACATTTTCTACTTTTGTATATCTGCATGAATGTAAGTATATACAAATTACTCTAAATATGTATGTTCATACGAAATTAAAAGGATAGATTAACATTAAGATTTGTCGTAATGAATAGAACACATTTTGTAAGTTCATTAATTTTATTGCTTTGAGTTGCTTATCGCATTAATCGGTATACGAATCACTAAATGGTTTAAATGAGCTTTGCCACAAAAATGTGTTTCAATATTAAGTATATTTCAAGCCCCTTGGTGATTCATATCAAGTCATTATAAGTATTCCGGACTTAAATTCAACAAGTAAGGAAGGCTAAGTTCGGGTGTAACCGAATATTATATACTCAGCTGAAAGCTTTGGAGACAAAATCACCATGTAGGAAAATGAACCTAGGGTAACCCTGGAATGTGTTTATATGACATGGGTATAAAATGGGAGGTATTAAAGAGCATTTAAAAGGCAGTGAGCCATCGTTCTATTGGTGGACGCCTTTTCGAAATATCGCCATAAAGGTGGACCAGGGGTGACTCTATAATGTGTTTGTACGATGTGGGTATCAAATGAGAGGTGTTAATGAGTGTTTTAAAAGGGAGTAGGCCTAAGTTTTATATGTGAAGGCGTTTTCGAGATATCGACCAAAATGTGGACCACAGGGTGACCCAGAACATCATCTGTCGGGTACTGCTAATTTATTTATATATGTAATACCACGAACAGTATTCCTGCCATGATTCCATGGCTTTTGATTTCGTCCTGCAGAACTTTTTCATTTGCTTCTCCTTAATATGGTAGGTGTCACACCCATTTTACAAAGTTTTTTCTAAAGTTATGTACATTTTGCGTCAAAAAACTATTCCAATCACCATTTTTCATCCGTTTTTATACTCAGTTGAGCAGAGCTCACAGAGTATATTAACTTTGATTGTATAACGGTTGGTTGTACAGGTATAAAGGGATCGAGATAGATATAGACTTCCATATATCAAAATCATAAGTATCGAAAAAAAATTCGATTGAGCCATGTCCGTCCGTCCGTCCGTCTGTCCGTTCACACGATAACTTGAGTAAATTTTGAGGTATATTGATGAAATTTGGTATGTAGGTTCCTGGGCGCTAATCTCAGATCGCTATTTAAAATGAACGATATCGGACAATAACTACGCCCACTTTTTCGATATCGAAAATTTCGAAAAATTGAAAAAGTGCGATAATTCATTACCAAATGTGGATTAAGTGATGAAACTTGGCATGTGGGTTGAACTTATGACGCAGAATAGAAAACTAGTAAAATTTTGGACAAGGGGCATGGCACCGTCCACTTTTAAAAGAAGGTAATTTAGAAGTTTTGCAAGTTGTAATTTGGCAGTCGTTGAAGATATCATGATGAAATTTGGCAGGAACGTTACCCTTATTACTATATGTCTGCTTAATAAAAATTAGCAAAATCGGAGAACGACCACGCCCACTTTTTAAAAAAAATTTTTTTTTTAATTCAAATTTTAAAAGAAAAGTTAATATCTTTACAGTATATAAGTAAATTAAGTCAACATTCAACTCTAGTAATGATATGGTGCAACAAAATACAAAAATTAAAGAAAATTTCAAAATGGGCGTGGCTCCGCCCTTTTTCATTTAATTTGTCTAGGATACTTTTAATGCCATAAGTCGAACAAAAATTTACCAATCCTTGTGAAATTTGGTAGAGGCTTAGATTCTAGGACGATGACTTTTCTCTGTGAAAAAGGGCGAAATCGGTTGAAGCCACGCCCAGTTTTTATACCCAGTCGACCGTCTGTCCTTCCGCTCGGCCGTTAACACGATAACTTGAGCAAAAATCGATGTATCTTTACTAAACTCAGTTCACGTACTTATCTGAACTCACTTTGTATTGGTGTAAAAAATGGCCGAAATCTGACTATGACCACTCCCACTTTTTCGATATCGAAAATTACGAAAAATGAAAAAAATGTCATAATTATATACCAAATACGAAAAAAGGGATGAAACATGGTAATTGTATTGGTCTATTGTCGCAAAATATAACTTTAGAAAAAAACTTTGTAAAATGGGTGTGACACCAACAATATTAAGTAGAAGAAAATGAAAAAGTTTTGCAGGGCGAAATCAAAAGCCCTTGGAATCTTGGAAGGAATACTGTTCGTGTCGGTGCCCGACAGATGATGTTCTGGATCACCCTGGTCCACATTTTGGTCGATATCTCGAAAACGCCTTCACATATACAACCAAGGGACATTCCCTCTTAAAACCCTCATTAATACTTTTAATTTGATACCCATATCATACAAACACATTCTAGAGTTACCCCTGGTCCACGTTTATGGCGATATCTCAAAAAGGCGTCCACCTATAGAACTAAGGCCCAGACCCTTTTAAAATACTCATTAACACCTTTCATTTGATACCCATATCGTTCAAAAAAATTCTAGAGTCACCCCTGGTCCACCTCTATGGCGATATTTCGAAAAGGCGTCCACCTATAGAACTAAGGCCCACACCCTTTTAAAAATACTCATTAACACCTTTCATTTTATACCCATATGGTACAAACAAATTCTAGAGTCACCCCTGGTCCACGTTTATGGCGATATCTCGAAAAGGCGTCCACCTATAGAACTAAGGCCCAGACCCTTTTAAAATACTCATTAACACCTTTCATTTGATACCCATATAGTACAAACAAATTCTAGAGTCACCCCTGGTCCACCTCTATGGCGATATTTCGAAAAGGCGTCCACCTATAGAACTAAGGCCCACGCCCTTTCAAAATACTCATTAACACCTTTCATTTTGTACTCATGTCGTACAAACAAATTCTAGAGTCACCCCTGGTCCACGTTTATGGCGATATCTCGAAAAGGCATCCACCTATAGAACTAAGGCCCACTCCCTTTCAAAACACTCATTAACACCTTTCATTTGATACCCATATTGTACAAACGCATTCTAGAGTCAACCCTGGTCCACTTTTATAACGATATTCCGAAAAGGCGTCCACCTATAGAACTAAGGCCCACTAGCTTTCAAAATACTCATTAACACCTTTCATTTGATACCCATATCGTACAAAATAAATCCTAGAGTCACCCCTGGTCCATCTTTATGGCGATATCTCGAAAAGGCGTCCACCTACAGGGTTATCCTAGGTTCTTTTTACAACATGGTGATTTTCCCTTACTTTGTCTCCACAGCTCTCAACTGAGTATGTAATGTTCGGGTACACCCGAACTTGGCCTTCCTTACTTGTTTCGTATTTGGTATAGAATTATGGCATTTTTTTCCTTTTTCGAAATTTTCGATATGGAAAAAGTGGGCGTGGTCATAGTCGGATTTTGCCCATTCTTATTACCAAGATAAAGTGAGTTCAGATAAGTACGCGAACTAAGTTTAATAAAGATATATCGAATTTTGCTGAAGTTATCGTGTTAACGGCCAAGCGGAAGGACAGACTTTCGACTGTGTATAAAAACTGGGCGTGGCTTCAACCGATTTCGCCCATTTCCACAGAAAACAGTTATCGTCATAGAAGCTATGCCCTTAGTAAATTTCACAAGATGTGGTAAATTTTTGTGCGACTTATGGCATTGAAAGTGTTCTAGACAAATTAAATGAAAAAGGGCGGTGCCACGCCCATTTTGCAATTTTCTTTTATTTTTGTATTTTGTTGCATCATATCATTACCCATTACCGGAGTTGAATGTTGACATAATTTACTTATATAATGTAAAGATATTAAATTTTTTTGTTAAAATTTAACTTAAAAAATTCTTTTATTAAAAAGTGGGCGTGTTCGTCATTCGATTTTGCTCATTTCTCTGTAGCACACCTATAGTAATATGAGTAACGTGTCTGCCAAACTTCATCACGATATCTTCCACGAGTGCCAAATTAAATCTTGGAAAACTTTTAAATCACCTTCTTGTAAAAGTGGGCGGTGCCACGCCCGTTGTCCAAAATTTTACCAATTTTCTATTCTGCGTGATAAGGTCAACCCACCTACCAAGTTTCATCGCTTTATCCGTCTTTGGTAATGAGCACAAAAACTATCTGTGATAATTTTGCAACAACATTTTCTGAGGGCGTAAAAAGGGTAATTCATCACTGTGATATCAGGTCTTTGAACGCGCCACAATGTCCCATACCCAACTCCATATTTATAAAAGAAATTACTGATACCGAGATATTGGCAATTGTAAAAACACTCGATGAAAGGAAGGGCCCAGGATATGACGGTATTCGACCAAAAGATATAAAAAAATTATCACATATTCTGGTCCCGATAATAGTGAAACTAATTAACCTTAGCATAACCCAATGCGAAGTACCCGTAGCTCTAAAGATATCTGTGGTAAAACCTATATATAAAGCCGGAGTGAAATCTGATATATTACCGGTTATTGAGAAAATAATGGAAGAAGTTATTGTCAATAGGTTGATAGAGTTTATAGAAAAATATAAAGTTATCGACTCCAGACAGTACGGTTTCCAAAAAAACAAAAACATAAACCAGCTGCTGGGTAAACTCTCGTCCAAAATCAATGAAAACTTGGGAAAAAATCATCACGTCCTTGCCCTATTTATAGATTTCAGCAAAGCATTTGACACCTTATCACATGAAAAATTGCTCGAGGCGCTATATAACGCCGGGATAAGGGGGGGTTGTCTTAAATGGTTTTCAAGCTACCTAGAATTGCGAAGTTACAGTGTTAAAATACAAAATGAATACAGTAACCAAATAAGTTTGTCGTGCGGAGTCCCGCAGGGTTCAAAACTAGGGCCGATTCTGTATATAATATACGCAATAGCAGGCTTAGAGCACTCAACAACTGCGAAGCCTTTGCATACGCAGATGACACAGCTATAGTAGTGCCACACAGGGATCTCTGTACTGCAATAAGCATCCTGCAGAGAAAGTTAGATGTAGTAACCAAATGGGCGCACGATAGTGGTCTGGCAATAAACGTAACGAAAACCAAACTAATGCACATAAGACCCCCGCATATTTCCCAATCAACAATTCGGCTAATATTCCATAACCATGATTGCTTACATAAAAATCAGACATCCTGTAACTGCAACGAGAATATAGAAACCGTTCCATCATACAAATACCTCGGTGTTATTCTCGATGAAAATTTTAAGTGGAATGCACACATTTCCCATCTCCAAAGAAAACTAAGGTCGACGTCGTACGTCTTAAGCCATCTAAGTTTCTGTACAAGTTACGACGTGTTGCTCCAGGCATATTTAGCCCTGTCGGAGTCTTACTTAAGACACGGAATCGCCGCTTGGGGATCGTCAACATATTGTAGGATACTTCAACAAAGTCAATATTATAATTTGAAAATACTTGCCAAGAAGAAAAATATATATACCCTAAATCTTGAATTAAATACAGCCTTAAAATTACTAGACGTAAAGCCCATTTTTAAATTAACGATACTCAACGAGTTTTACGATGAATGCACATTCAAAATTCCTATCTCCCACGATCATGGAACGCGAAGGCGGTTAGAAAATCGCCTCGTAGTGCCTAAGTTTTCAAATAATTATGGTAAAAACACCCTATCTGTACTGCTTCCATCATTTTTCAATGAACTACCAAAAGAGCTTACAAATCTACCGAACACAGTCAAAAGAAAAAATTTAATCAAAAATCATATTAAAAGTTTATTGTAAATGAATTCTCAAACCGCAAAACTTGCACAATTACTGTAAACCGTACCTTATTTTAATTCAGTTGCTTTTTTAGTAAATCAGAGTGTAACGCTATCCATAATTGAACTTATTGTAAAAATACATAAAATAAAAATGTTTTTGTAATTTTGTTATGTCATTTGTGCACATTGTATATTATGCAATTGCTAGTTTTAATCATAAAATCTATAATATAAACCTGCAGACAAGCACTGTAGCTTCGCGGGTTATATTTAAAAACTTGTCGATCTTATATATATGTTGTATTCAATAAATATTCAATTCAAAATTCAAAAAAAAAAAAAAAAAAAAAAAAAAAAAAATTATCTCACCTTCGGTTTTTCGAAAAATTCGATATCGAAAAAGTGGGCGTGGTTATAGTCCGATTTCGTTCATTTTAAATAGCGATTTGAGATGAGTGCCCATGAACCTGCATACCAAATTTCATTAAGATACCTCAAAATTTACTCAAGTTATTGTGTTTACGGAAAGACGGACGGACGGGCGGACGGACATTGCTAAATGAATTCCTTTTTTCGCCCAGATCATTTTGATATATAGAAGTCTATATCTATCTCGATTAGTTTATGCCGTTACGGGGTACCGTTATGCGAACAAAGTTAATATACTCTGTGAGCTCTACTCAGCTGAGTATAATTATTGAACTGAGTGAAAGTAGATGCTTTACTTCTTCTACTTTTTCTTCCCATTTCCTCCGTTTACTCTTCTTTTTTCTTTCATGTTCCCGTTGCCAGTGTGAAGATGTATAGACTTTTATTATTTTTCGCATATTAAATTGTTAAGGTAGCAAAACAGTACCAAGCATATTCCCTTCCTACTACTTACTTTCAAAATCATGACCGGATTATGTGGGCCTTAATTTTTTTTGTTGTTATACAGTTGATACCACTTGTCTGCTGTTATTGCCTCATGATGAAATATGGATAGCTTGTTTTATAGGCTTGATGAGTGCAGTACCATAAAAAAATGTGTGAAGGCTCAAACACGTTCGACATTTCCGTCGTTTTGCCGTTTACGTTGCGCCAACAGCTGACTTTGAACTTACTCGTACTTGTCTTTATTTCTATGTTCTCAACCCACAGGCAATGCAACGGGAACGTCAAAGCAACAGCAAAAGGGTTCAAAAACTTGCATTTTTTTCATGCGCTGTCAATCCCTTATTTCAAACCCCTAAACTGTATTTTGAAAAGTTGTTCCATATTCATTGAAAAAATTGGTATTTTTAAAAAGTAATCAATGAAAATAAATCAAAATTTGAGTTTTCTTGCCTTCATTGTGGCAGGCATAATTTTAAAGAGACACGAGCGCCAAAATGACGCAAAAGTCGAATGTGTTTGGGCCTTATACTGTTTTCACACAGAAACTTAATGATCTCATTTCACCTTCTAATGAAATCGTAAATTGTTTGCTTTCACACAGAAGTAACTGCTCGATTAGTATGAATGATGAAATGTCAAGTGAATAAAATGACAATGCTATATGACAGACAATCATGGCGGAACGATACAAGGTGGCAGCATGGTGAAATACCTACATACATAGATAATAATTCCATGTACTTTGTTTTTGTAAATTCGATGGACAAATGTCAAAATCGTACTGCGACGGAAGTTGATGTATCAAATCAAATAAAAAAAAGGTTATAATGGCGGCGGCCACCACGTATCGTTCCGCCATGCAGACAATGACATTTACTTTGACAAATGCCATTTTTAAGTACTGAACACACAAAAACTAAGAAGCGGAGCGCTGCCAACAGAGTTGCATTGTGCTTTTGACTTCATTAGGTATTCGATTAGCTACTAATGAAATAATTATAGATTCGAAATTTGTAGGGAAGATTGAGCTCAATAAGCGTCTTAATGTAGAAAACTGCCTTTATTATTCAATAAGCCGTCTGTGTGAAAACAGTATTAAGAAATCAGCAAATTCCGGTTCTGGGTGTAATTGGTTTCAATTTCGTTTTGTTCCGGTCATGTTTGAGAAATATGCGCGCGACTCACTTGTTTAATTGCTATCAAAGGCAAATTAGATTGTGATTAAAGAAAAATATGAATTAGCTTACGAAATGTCAATTTTGGAGCATCACTTTTGTAGATAGTTTAAAGCAGACTAATGTTTGTCTTCAGTCTAAAGTGTGACTAGGTGGAAATTCTGAGCTTATAACTAATTTATATGCACTGGTATTGCCTACAGGGTTTCAATTAATTACACTTACTAGATATGTACGTACATACTTATGTAAATATTAACTAAATTGAAAAATTACTACGTTCATTTATAAATATATTTACCATATTTATCATCCACAGCTGCATATGGTGGAGTGCCATCATCAGCGGTTGTTGCAGTCCCTCCAACCGCTTCGCTCATTTCATAACCACCCATACTGCCGCCGTTAAATGAGTCGCCACCCCTACCGCCAGCCGGTGCAATATTTGCAAACGAAAGTGTAGTAGGTGGTACTAGCGGTTGATCTTGCTGTTCTACCGAAGCGGGAGCCGTAGGTGCAACGACTGGAAGTTGATAATCAGTTTGAATGGGTTTGCCATCAGTGGAAGCGCCGGAAGCGTCGGACGAGGCAGTGCTGTCAACAATACTTTTATTATTCACGCTTACACCATTTATTTCGTATGCATTCACATCTAACGCATTGCTGCCCATAGGTGGCGCGCTGCTACTAATGCCAATAAAATCATTATTGCTCACGTCGTCAGCTTTTTCGGCGCCTATGGCAGTTGGTGTGGTTGATGTAGCTGCCGTTGATGCGATGGTAAATGGTGAAGGTGATGAGAGTTCAGGGTCGATGAAAATATCGGCAGTAGCGCCGCGATGTTCGCCGATGATAGCGGCGAAAAGCAGCAAATTTAGTAGTAGGCGCAAGTGCATAACAAAGCGTAGGCGTGGCATATTGGACAGCTTAAATTTATTTTTGGTAATTTGTGTGTGTATGTGTGGGAGCTTGAAGAAGATATTGTTTGACTTATTGGATGCCCTTTTGGGGGAGAATTCGTCTGAATTTTGTGCGTTCGTTGCTTGTTAAGGAGGTGTGCGCTTGCGTATGGGTAAATGTGTGCGTGTTTAACGCTGCAGTGTGCGCGCAAAAACACTGCTCGTTATTAGCGCTCGCTTGCTTGCAAGTAATTTAAAATTTTAATAACGTATCATTTTGCACTTGAGTTATTTTCTAAAGTTATACTGTTATTTCTAAGAATTATTTTTATCAATTCACTTGTATGCTTTTATTTCTTAACTTGGTGTTTATGATTATATCAAAATGCAACTGTAATTTGGGTAAACACAAATAAATAAATATCACGCTCATGATAATTTTCATAAAGCAAATAAAAACAAATAAGAGACGTCAACCGGAAGCTTTTGTTAGTTTTTAATACGATAAAACAAACAAACAAGAAAGAAGCAAAATAGCGAAAAACGAAAAACCGCGTATCCGTGACACTTTTTTTTACACAATTCGACATACACTTTTTACATTCGCGTGCCCGGCGTCTCAGCGCGTCAGTGACTGAAGCTCAATAACCGCATCGTTTATTGTACAGCACTCACTCTTCGGCATACATAGGCACATTTTCCATTGGTATTGGTTAATCGTGCTTACGATGGCAAACGTGAGCGCACACTTGCCACACCGTCGCGCGTTGCGGCGGACGAAGCGCGGCTGCTGTTCGCTGCGTACCCAGTGCGCGTGACTCACTTGCTTAATTGCCGTTTTTACGAGTATTCTGGCGCGGTCGCATTAAGTAACATCAATTGCTTTATACTTTTTTCAACATTATTATATTCATATTTATGTTCGTATCATTTTTGCGTTTTATGCTCTTTATCTGCGGCGGACGGTCGGGCTTCATGAAACTCTTGATGCTGTCTGGTATTGCCGCGTTTATTTTAAGGTTTTATTTATACATAAATACTTTGCCTTTATTTGTGAGAATATTATTTTTATTTACTTTGGCTTCGAGATAAAATTTGTATTACTTTTATAAATTTCGCCTTAGAATTTGTTAAGTTCAATGGCACTGTCGATCATCGACATTGGCCAATGATGCGTGTCATCTGTTACATTTCAAAGCTCTTGAAAATACACAACTATTTATGAGTACCCATAATGATTTACGCTAAATTTGGCACACATGTGCTCCAGATGTATACTTCTTCGATGGCCGTGTGCCACGTATCGTGACAAAACATATGTTTCTTATACAGCCTAAGGCCCACCTGCAGAAGCAGAATGGCAGGCTATTTTTTTTAACTCAGAGTTAAGCCCCCATTACTGATACTTAGCATAGACTTGACTTGACTTGGCGTAAACTTGGCAACTTAGCCACGATTATACTCCACTTGGCGCATAAAATCTGGCATCATAATCAGCGTTGAAATTTATTTTTAAATAAATGTCAATTTGTATGACAAAATGTCAAAATGAAATGGAAACAAACAAATGGCATCTCAAAATGTAAACGTCACTTAGAACTTACATAGAAAATCAAAATTCAACAGATTTCTAAGTCAAGTTAAGTTTTGAGTAATCAGTAACATGCAATGTTAATTTAACAGAACTGTAAGTGACAGTTCGCAAGCCAAGTCAAGTCTATGCTAAGTATCAGTAATGGATCCTTTAATTAAAAAAATTTGTCAAAAATGTATGAGTTTAAACCCTCATCCCAGTTTAACTCTGATTTAAAAATTTAACTTGCCATTCTGCAAGTGGGCCTAAGTATCGAAAATTTCGATATTCGCAAATGAAGCATTTCACGGCTGGTAGTGGACAAACCGAAAGCAAACGTGAGCGCAATCTCGCTTCTGCAACCGTACTGAGGAGGAAAAAGTACCGAGTTCGAAAACGAGACAGAAGGAAGATCGGCTGAAGGCGACAGGCTTACCTTTTGGGGCGGCAGGAAAGGACGGACGCCCCAGCCCAGAACCACGGGCATGCAAGCCGCAATGACGGGAGACATACGTTTAGATCTGCAAAGCAGAGTGCATAGATATTCTTAGTATCGGAAAATAATGTAGAAGGAAGAGAAGGTCAGTAATGTTACTCGTAGATAATAGAGAGGGCTAGCGTTGCGACTCCGGGTTGCACCCAGAGTAAAGACCAACGGAGTTGCGAAGCAGTAAGTAACTTTGGAACTTATAGATTTCAGCAGCCTCACTGGGCAGATGTACACTGAAAGGTAGACATCTGTAGAAAAAGAGGTGATAATTATCATGATCGACATGATGTATGATGAACCAAATAAATTGCTGCCCTAGAACAAAGTGATTTGCTATAGACTTCTTCAGGCCAGAATATACACGACTTAAGGCGTTGGAAAAAACACTGCTCGCGATGGTTCCAAAGCGGTTTCAAAGTGTGGAGAAGCTAGAGGACGCGCCCAGCATGTTGTAGCTACAGAACACAAAAGTGCTAACACGGAGGCTGCCCACCACTACATCCTCTAAATAAACAAGGAATTGGAGGATGTGTTAGATTCAGAGCTTGTGAGAAAGTTCTGGGCACTGCCAGAGGATGAGCCTTAGAAAGAGAAGTTTTAAAGACATAAATCACAATGCGGTAAACGCAGAAGAGTTAGAAAGAGACCTCGAGAACCTGAAACAGCAGCAAAATCCCATAGCGCTGGGGCAATGGGGAGGAGACTAAATAGTTCAACTGTGCTACCAGTCTTACAAATAACCATATAACACAAAATGCCGTGCAGGTAGAAAGGAACGTCGAAAGTCTGAAATTAGCGGTAAAAATTACATCGTGGTCAGCACATAGCAGATCCTTTACAAGCAACGATATTGGATGCCCTGGAAAGAGGTGTAGCAAAATTAAATTAACATCCGATAAGGACTATGTGAGAGTAGTGGTTAATTTTCGGGTAAAGAATCCAAGGTATTGTTCAAGTAAGGAATGGGCGGAGGGTCTAGAGAGTACTGGGCCTTGTGCGATAGGCCTTATTCGAAACATATGAGGTGTTTTCCAGACGGATGGGAATATGCTGATGGGATTCCCAGGAAAACTTTCGAAATGGATGTAAACACGGCGTTCACGACAGGGCTATCGAAAAATGCGATCCAGAAATAAGTAGATCCTACAAGCTGCCAGATTACTGAAGCGTCTTTCAGGCGAAATTTATAGCCGTGAAGAAAGCAGCAGAAATTCTGGAGGAAGCGTGCTTAAGCTGCAGTCACATCAATATATAACTATATTGATAGTCAGGCGGCGCGAAGGGCAATAATCTTACACAGTGCTTTATCAAGAAGTGTTCTGGAATGCAAAGAAGCATTGGAAAACTTCGCTTGGCCGGCCCATACATCTATACTAGTTTCCTGGTCGTAAAGGGAGAGAAGGTAACGAAAAGGCCGACAAACGACGATATATATCCTAATGCGTTTGGGAGAAATTAAAAGGAGACAATATTTTTTATGACCAATATTTGACAAACTTAGTTTGAAAATTTCAGTAAGTTGTACCAGGTGTTTTCGATAGTTTAATAAATATATATAAAAAGTAGGCATGGTTATCGTCAGATGTCGCTTGTTTTAGAAAGCGGTGGCAGATGAGTCCAACAAACCCATGAATGAACTTATTTTTAACCCTGCTCATTTTGATATAAAGAAGTCTACTATACTCTGGGAACTTTGTTCAGCTGAAAATAAAAATGTTTGCCGTTTTTTATATATTATTTTGTTTTTGATGATTCTGCTGACCCTAGTACATGTTTCACTAGCGTAATACACAAGCCACGCGACCGATCCCAGATCATCGACTCTACTCTCAAGGCCAAAAAAGATTAGCAACGCTTTAGATATCCCAGGAATGAACATCTCACCTTGGACTGCGCCGCCTTTTTCTTTGCCGTGAATTCAGTTTCAGAAACTTTGGAATTTATATTAGCGTTGCTGATCCACGCCGTTAGCCTGGCACCGCCAATATGTGCTAGCCCCAACTCTCACCGCCTCATTGATTTACAAAAAAAATGAGTAAACGGACTGAAAAATGGGTTAAAGTATGTGAATAAAACTGCCAATTTATAAAAATTTTCCATACAATGTAATCAACCAAGAAAAGGTTTTATACTCAAATCTACAGAGAAGTCAACTTATTGGGAGCTCGAAAATAATGTGTTCCCCGTACTACCTTGCTTTTATTATACATACGGCCTGAATAGAATCAATTACGAATAACGCATTAACTGGCAGCTCGAAAAGGATAAATCAATATCTTTGGAAAATTGGAAGGAACTCATAATGTATAATAATTATAGCAATATTTTAGAAGAGGATCAGAATACACCGCAGTTTTCGCTCCGAAGATATATTTTTCAGGAGTAATGCAAATGGTAGGTTGGAAAGCACTCGTCGCGCGACATTTCTTTGTTCGATGCTATATTTAGTAATTTTCCGTCCATCTAGCGGCAGCTCAGATCTTCAGTACTTTTACATGTTTTGTCAATGGTGTCATGAAGGGAAGAGTAAACAATAAATCGGATTGCTGTAAAAGAGCGGGACAAGTTGCATTCGGGATCCCTTATCAAACATTTTTTTCCTTTTTTCTTATTGAAATTCAGCAAATATTTGAATAAAAATAAAAAAGGAGAATGCAGATTTAAAGGCAAAGATATAACTATAAAAAATGAAAACAAATTTCTCCCGCAACAAATAAGGCTTACGACAGATTGCTATAATATAAATATAAATAGTTATGAAATTTTTTTTATGGAAAATTGTAAGAGATGTCAAAGTGCGAGAAACGTTTGAAATTTGCAAAAACATATGAAAATAAAAAATTGCTTCTCGCCATTGTTTACTATATATTTTGGCAGCTCAAATTGAGGTTATGAAGCGAACTGAGTGGAAGGCCGGAAAAGAAAATATTTGAATGGGGAACAGCAGGAAAGCAGAATTGCATCGCATCAATATATCAATATTACAGATAAATATAGAGAAAATATCTGCATACTTGATATAAAAAACAGTTTCTCTTAGTTACTGAAAATAAGGTATCCGAAATACTATATATTCCAAAATTGTCTTAGTTTATGTCTGTTTAAAAATTTAACTTGAATTTTCTTAAATATTTACGTAACATGCACGGAAGTAATGTTTGTGTGTAGGTGTTAATTTTGAGCGATCAGCTGTTAGTTGCGCTATTTCTTAAGGTTTAAGCTGCAGACATTGGTGCTTTATCGGTAACCGTATCGGTAACCTTATAACAGCTGATTCGACCAATCTTATCAGAACCAATGCAATCGATTATTGTTGCCGCTAAAGTCGTAATCGTATCGTAGCCAACCAATTGGTTTTTGGTTTACCGTCGTAACGGTAAACAGCTGATTACGTTAGGCATACGACAAACGGCACTAATGCCTACAGCTTTACGCTGCTTCGCGCCTTGCTTAGCTTATGCAAACACTCTGTTGTCAGCCTAACAAAATGCAATATTTATTTTGTTTACACATCACATAATAAATGCTCATGAACTGCCTGTCAAGGTTGGTCGCTAAATATTATTATTATTATTTTTTTTTTGCTATAATTAAATATATGTAATTATTTCGCTTTTACTTTAACTATAACCTAATTAATTGTTAATGATTTGCTAGCAGCTCTACTAATTTTTTGGCAATTCGTTACAGAGTTATGAAAAATTACCGTAAATAAAAGGCGTACTAAATTACTTGTAAACAGCCTATTACGCATAACGGGCAATTAGAGATTTCATTTGTGTGAGGTCCAGTACTTTGTTGTAAATATGTTGTTGGATAATAAAAGAAATGCTGCTCTATAAGTATTTTGATCTCATAGTGAATATCGTTAGCTTAATGTGAAAATGTGCTAAGTCACTTTTTACGAATTTTACAGGATACGAAAAAAACTGAATAATTTTTGAAATAACCTTTTTTTTCAAAACTGTGAATGAGGATACCTTAGTTGCAATACTTTTGAGTGTAGAAGCTTTGAAAAAGATAAATAAAAATCATGTATGCTAACCCCGCAGCTTTCTTATGACTTAGCACAATTTCCTCAATCAACGAGTCTTATAAAAACAAATTTTTTCTCCTTACTTAGCACTTTTTACTCAATATGTTTCCCCATCACTCCTCCCCTTTAATGATTGAGATATAACACTAAAACTATATATTTCACAAAAATACTATTTATTTGTCAAACTATTTCTAACTATTGGAGGCCACCGTGGTGTGATGGTAGCGTGCTCCGCCTACCACACCGAATGCCCTGAGTTCACACCCCGGGCAAAACAACATCAAAATTTTAGAAATAAGGTTTTTCAATTAGAAGAAAATGTTTCTAAGCGGGGTCGCCCTCGGCAGTGTTTGGCAAGCACTCCGTATGTATTTCTGCCATGAAAAGCTTTCAGTGAAAACTCATCTACCTCGCAGATGCCGTTCGGAGTAGGCATAAAACAAGTAGGGGGCCTACCTCCCCGCCAATTTGTAGGAAAAATTAAAAAAAAGGAGCACGACGTAAATTGGAAGAGAAGCTGGACCTAAAATCTCTTCGAAGGTTATCGCGCCTTACATTTATTTATTTATTTTATTTCTAACGGTTATGATCTGGACTCTTTAGCCGGATGGTGCGCAGACAATAACTTATTTTTAAATTCAAAGAAATGCTGTGTTGTGTCTTATACCATAAAGACAACTGCCACATACTTTATCATAAAATAAATCTCTTAATCGTTGTCAAGAGAGTAAAGACTTGGGTGTAATTTTTGATTCCAAACTCTCTTTTTCTAGTCACATTGATTTCGTTGTTTCAAAATTTGTTGCAATGGTTGGGTTCAGTAGACGTAACACCAGTGACTTTAAGGACCCTATGAGGTTGAAGGCACTTTATATATCCTTGGTCAGAAGGGGTATTGAATATTGCTTAATAATATGGAATCCTTTCTATGAATCTAACTCCTATGAAATTGAGAAAGTTCCAACATTTTTTACAAAATTGCTTTACGTGGCCGGTGAAGCAGGCCAGACGACCTCCCATCATATACCAGCAGTTACAAATTGCTTGGTCTTCAGGCTTTGCATTACAGAAGAACTTGTATCTCACTCATGCTTGCCTATAATGTAATAAACTTTAGCACCAATTGCTCTGATTTATCTAATTTGTTCATTCCATATATTCCACTGCGTGATCTTCGGCATAATAGATTATTTATCGAAATAAGTTATAAAACGAATTATGCTATGAATGAACCTATAACTAGGACTATACATCTAGCACATCGATTCAGTAGTGATTAATTTTAATAACAGCTTATATAAGTTTAAGCTTGAATTATTTTCTATTTTTAACTAGTCTGTAAGAAAGCATGTAGTTATCGACATGTAAGAATTGAAGTAGATTATGGTCAGCGCAAAGCATTTATCATACACCAAGGGCATGTATTAATTGGGTAAAGCCAATTTCAAGGGGTTGTGTTCGCAACCCCCTCAAGGGGTCGCCAGCACAATGTATAGCTTCTCCAACTCAATTGTCAACTCACCTAACCGTGGCGAGTCCTGTTGGAGTGCGGAACGGCCTAGAAGGTTTAATGTGGTCATCTAAATCGTTCCCGAAATGGTCGAGCTAGTATCACCTTAATAGTGCTTTGTTACCGGAACGTACCGGATCTGTATCCGGCAAAGGATCATCAACATCGGTAACACTCCCCAAAGCCTTCGGGAAGTGTCTTTATCGTTAATACAACAACAACAACAAAGCATGTACTTTTAGACTGAATGAATTAAATAAATAAATAAAATGCGCGCACAAAGAAATTACTAGTAATTCAGATTGCTACTATTGACAGGTTGAATTAGCACATTTTTTTAACAGCTGACGACTTAGCACATTTACACATCATTGCGCACAGCACGTAAAAATAAAAAACTTAAATATTTTTTTTTGTGATCGATGTATTTTGAATTCAGTTTTAAAACTGCATTAAAATACAATTATTCAAAAAAAGTGACTTAGACCATTTTCACATTAAGCTAACGATATCAGCAATAAAAATTTGCTTGCTCGAACTACAACGCTTTCGCCTATTCTCATTTTTTAGAGAATTACAGAACAAGCGCATCACAGCAAAACCTGTTATGCACTCTGGAGACTTGTGTATGTGTTGATAGTAACTCACTGCTAACTAGTAGCGTTTTTGCCAGAAGGTTTGTAAAGGCGTTGACACATAGCGCGACGTAATCCAAACTAACTAACGACTTAATTCCAACAAGGTTGTTTTGGATAGGAGCTATTGATAAGGACGCTATAGAATTGCTACTACCGAAGGGGACAAATGATATCGCCCCAAATGCTGACTTCGTGAGTGTATGCTAGACTGAAGGTTGACTCAGATGTGGATATAGAACGTCGTTTCATTCCGGTGGGGTATTCCAAAAATGATGAATGGCCCTCAAGGACTAAGGATTGGTTAAATCCATAGCCAGAATTTAATGGTAGTGGAAGTAATAATAGCTTGATCCGATGTGAGCTGAAACAATTTAAAATTTGGTAACGTCACACTATGGCCTAAAACTTAACCATCTCTGCCACTGGTTGCTGACAGCTTCAGTCACAGTGACGAGAAGGTTCCACTCAAGGCGGTGGTGAATGAATGAATGAAGAACTAAAGAACGGCAGATTATGGAGAATCCACAAACGACACCTAAGAAATGATTTAAGACTTAATCAAGCAAGGATCTGGACCTAGTGCAGACTAAAGACATCCAAACAGGGTAACGAAAGTTTGCCATATGTTCCCCCAAAACATCTATTTTTTGGAGGCCTCAGGTCATTTACCCGCTTCGGCTCCGAGTTGATAAGATTTCGAGTCTCTGAGGTACTTCCCAGTGCTCAGCATTTGTATTGTCATCAAAAATTCTCTTTAAAACATTAAGTCTTGTGAACTATATACGCCGAACCCGATTAAGTAAACTAATTTCGTATTAACGTTTTGTATATCAAGGCTATAAGTTAGTATTTAAAACGTCTTTGAAATTGAGATATTTATAAAATAGACACATGTAAGGCAAACTAGTTGTAACTTTGCAATAATTGTTTGTTGACTATATTTATATCTCTATATGATTATATAAGTATCTAAGTGGCGCATGCGCCAAAACCAGATGAGCTAATATGCAGATGCTGTCACAGTGGCTGTAATATGGCTCAGTAAGTAGAGACAGGTAAGTAGGGAAATGTTTTTATTGCATATTAAAGAATTGATTAAACAAAATATATAATTAGCTTCTAAAGTTTTTGTTATTAAAAAAAAAAAATAAATATAAGGCGCGACAACCTCCGAAAAGATTTAAGGCCGAGCTTTTCTTCCAAATTTTCGTCGTGCTCCTCTTGATTTTCCCTACAAATTGGCCGGACGGGACCTACATGTTTTATGTCGACTTCGAACGGCATCTGCAAGGCAGATGAGTTTTCACTGCGAGCTTTTCATCGCAGAAATACACCCGAAGCGCTTGCCAAACACTGCCGAGGGGCGACCCCGCTTAGAAAAATTTTCTTCTAATTGAAAAACGTTATTTCTAAAATTTTGATGTTGCTTTGCTCGGGGTGTGTACCCAAGGCATACGGTGTGGTAGGCGGAGCACGCTACCACCATACCACGGTGGTCGCCGTTATTATTTGGGGTCAGATTAAGAAAACTTTTATTCCGGGATATTTTTGTAAATTTTGCACGTGCTGAGGGTTAGTTAAACGAAGGACATATTCGGCCAACCAGATATTTGCTAATCCATTCCCTCAATCTCTACCAATCAATTTACTTTCCCAGAAGTACTTAACTTGGTGCAACGGTCTACGCCCCTCACCTTCGCTATACAACTGAAAAACGTGTGTTTAGAAATATCGGTAATTTTCCTGGAAAAAAAGTAGCGAAAGTGGGGAACCGATTCCTAACCATGGTAATTACGGCAAGCGAAAGAGCCCAATATCCTGCGAAGGCTCCTTGAAGTACTACCACTGCATAGAAGTTAGTTTGTGAAGGAAGCTCGTCAATACCCTATACAAAATTGGCATCATCGCAATAATCTGAGTAATCCGTTGCAAGTTCATTGCTTTAAAAGTACATTCTTTTCCTCAGCCAATTGAATTTCCAAAAATTACGTAAAATCAAAAATGTGGTTTGGGAAGACTCCAGATTTTAGTCATTTTAATTTTTTAATTTTTATAAATAAGTTTTATCACTACGCCTTGACTTGGACAAGACGCGTGAAAAGAGAATCTTTACATTTGGTAAGTCAGTTTTTGTAAACACAAACGATTTTGTTAGACCAGCAACGTTACCTGGATTGGGAACAAACGCTCCCAGTCTCTGCAAAGTGAATATCTTATAGACAATACGACACGACAAAGTAACAGAGCTACGTAAGAATCGGAAAGAGTTCTTTGAGCCAGTCGATTTTAAATGGGGCTTAAAATAAGTTAGCTTGTAAAGTTGAGCTGGCCAGTCAATAAAGACCTCACATAGACCGAGTGTGTCTATAGTGTTACCAGAATTTGTTTAGAACAAGAATTCCTACCGAATTCGAATTCGGGAGCAGGGTATTAAGAAGAATTTCATTGTGTTAAGAAAAACAGGTGATATAAGCTCCATTCAATCCCCAAGTGGCGTCAGTTATCACTAAGTAGGAATGACTGGCGTCCTTTGCAACGCATTGTCGGAATTATATAGGCGATTTTGGCCGTTGACTAACAAATCACTCCATGATCAAGAAACAGCAAACCAGCCTGGTGTATATTTTTATTCTGCAAGATGGTACTGGGGATTACCATATTTTGCCCGCAGCGAAGTCAATCAACCTCTACCCGTGGAGAAAATATTTCGGCTATAGGGTCAAAAACGCTTTCCTTGCCACCCTAGCGTTAAAGCTACCAAGAATGATTTTGGTATCATGGCGGGGGCAGTCATGGTATGTGTTTTCTAATTTTTACAAATCATCATCTATTGGTATCTAGGCGAAAATAAATTTTAGATTGAAAAATAGCATCTTGCTCCGCATCGTGAAAAGGCGCTCATTTATCGTGGCTCCAGCGAAATATGTAGCAAAGCCCTATAGTCGTTAAGCCTTGACTTTCTATCGTGCTTCGTAATAGAAGGTGATAACAGCCTTTGCCTTCTCGAAAGCATCAACCGACCAACTATATGCGTGTTCTAACAAGGACCGAGGTGTTTATCAGAAAGAGGAGATATCAGCAGAGGCTTGTTGTTAAAAAGAAATACTTGGCGCGATTTACTGCCGAGGAAACTTAGGCCGAGCGTATATTTCAATTTACGTCGTGCTTCATCTTCTTTTTCATATAAATTGATGAGGCAGGTCCCCTCTATGTTTTATGCTGACCCGAATGACAGCTGCAAGACAGATACGTTTTCACTGACATGCTCCTCATGGCAGAAGTACACTCGGAGTATTTGGCAAATGACTGCCGCGGCCCGAAATAGTTTTTTTTACACTTTTGATGGTGTTTGCCCGGATCTTCGGTAGTTAGTTTTTTATTGGCGGGAGTTTTTACGTCGCTTTGGATTTTAGTCACCTCAGCGCTTCATCGTGAATAACGCTAACGAATGGCGGATGAATTAAGAAGCGTGTGTAATCAGAGCACTTCGCAAAACATTGTGGTGAATTATATATTTCGAGCCCTGCAGTGTGGACAGGCTTTAATCGTAAGGGACAACATTGAATGATATGTGTATAAGTATCTATATAAGTAAATGCTAAACGAAATAGGTAGTTCTGTAGTTTGACAGTTAAATTTGAAATATAAGCAATAAAAATTAAAGTGTTGAGTATTGGACGATTAGCATTTATTAACTGATTGACATGAATATTTAGAGTGGCTGACAGATTTATATAAAATGATTTGCAATTTGCATGATGCATGAATTTGACACTGAAGAGTTACATACATATATATATATTTATAGTATGTGTGTATGTGCACTCGGCAACGTCTATCAATATTGGCAATTATTTGCTTAAAAAACCAAATTGGATAAATTAAATTTCCACGTTAGCCAAAATTGCCTTATTGTAAACGACAGTGAAATTGATGAATTATTTCAATAAATATATGCGTTTGTTTATTGCACGCTTGCGGTTTATTTATGTAAAAAAGAGAGATTAAAAAAAATAACAATTTATGTTTTTCAAATGCAATTTAAATGATTGTGTTTTGCTAAACGAAATTACTATGGTTGACAATTAAATTAAAAGAAATAACGAGAATGATTGACTATTCAAATTAATTTTGAATATTCAGCTTCATTGATTTATGTATATGTATATGTATGTATGTATATGAGTGCAAAAATATGCAACCAGAATATGCAAATGAATTGCTTAAAATAAAATCAAATCTATTTATATATTTTTGGTTTTTTACATAGTTACAAATACACTGAAAAAAGAAAACTGGTAAAATCAACTGAATTCCGGGTACCGTTGTTCCGATACTACCTTGTACTTGATACGTGTTGGTACTCATATAAAAGAACGAAGAACAATAATCTATACCAAAATAGGTATAGAGCGAAAGTACTCGCTACTTACTCGTATCGTTAATGAGTACGACTAATGAAATTTAGTGACTTATTTTGTTTTTTTGATTTTCCGACAGGGTGCATAAATGATGTATATTGGAACGATTTTCCGCCATCCCTTGCCAAATTTGAGAACGAAAATCGACACTGATGATGGCACAACGCCGAAACCGGTTTGTCTCAAATCCAAGTTTGACAAGGGATGACGGAAAATCGTTCCAATATACATCAAAATTTAGTGAGTTTTTTATCAAAGCCTCGCAAATAAAAGTTTATGTGCATTGGCTTATTTACGCGTTTTTGAATACCTGAGCAAAAAAAATTGGTCCATATTTAGGACGCCGCATAAACTTGTGCAGCAGTTTTCTACTTTTAGTTTAAATATGTGAGTCTTGTTAAATGAACAGACTACTTTGTTTTTGTTTGACGGTGTAACTAATTTAAATGGACTTAGATTTTTTGTGTGTCAGCTAGATTATGAGCGGCGCACAATACTTTCAAAATCTATAATTTTTTTTAGATAGCACTGCTTTAAGAGAAATACTGAAACGCCAAGTCACAGAACTTGTTAAGTCTCTATCAGTGTGGCTTCAGACCTGGTACATCTACTAACGATGAGAGCATTACGATACGTACTTGTACCAGGTCATCGACTACGAAAAGTTACTCTTATCGGGAAACTCTTATTACGGGCAAATTCAAAAAAAAAAAAAAAATATAATAAAAAAAATGCAAGGCGCGTTAACCTCCTTAGAGATTTTAAGCCACGCTTCTTTTAAAATTTGTGTCATGCTCATTTTAATTTTTACTACAAAATGCAGGTCCCAATTGCTTTACGCTTACCCCGAACGGCATCTGTAAGGCAGACGAGTTTTTATTGAGAAGCTTTTCATGACAGATATACATTCGGAGTGCTTTCCATACACTACACAGTGGCGACCCCGCCAATTCAACCGATATTTCTGTCAAATTTTACCCATCGCAAAGTAGCGGTTGAATCAACTTGGCACAAATTGTTGATGCTGACTTAATCGTTTAAACAGTCAACGCCACGATCACAGATTATACTACCATCACAACACGTTGGCCGCCTAGCGCTGGTGTGTTAACTTACAGTTATTTGTATTACCCTAATAATACATATACATATCTCCATTTAAAGCTTTAACTGTTAAAATTTATTAAACCTAATATGTAAACTTACACTGTATCAATTATAATTTTATTTCGCGTTTTGCCTTTCATACTGAAAAAACTATAAAGTTTCCAGCGCAATTTATAGCTTCTCCAACCAACTTGTCAATCAAGCCTACCTGTGGCGAATACTGAGCCTCTGGCGGCGTTCCATTGAAATAAGGGGTGGTGAGAGGGATAGCCTAGAAGCTTCAATGTGGTCATAATAAATAGTTTCCGTGATGGTCGGGCTTGTTCCTAAATGGTGATTGTTATCGAAACGTAGCGGTTGGCAAATGAATATGGACATCAATAATACTACCCAAAACTTTCAAATTTCTCTTAAAAATTAGCTGATACATTTGCTTAATATATTAACAGTTCGTTTTTGTTAATATTACCAATGAAACCAGTTCTTTTAACAGAAAAATCTGTTAGATTAATTGTTATTGTTAAGTTGACACCAACAGTTTCTCTTCTATTGAAATGACAGTACAAGTTTTTCCTCATAAAAAATCTTCATTGAATTAGCCATAATGCGCTCAATTTACTGAATTACTGTTAATTGAGGAACAACAAACCGGATTTGCTGATTTCACTAGCTTCATTTATTCCAGTGTATATATTTTGAGATGTCATCAGTGTCAGCCAGCTCAAAGTTTAACAACAATATTTAAAACAAGTAAGGAAGGCTAAGTTCGGGTGTAACCGAACTTTCCATACTTAGCTGAAAGCTTTGGAGACAAAATAAGGGAAAATCATAATGTAGGAAAATTAAGCGAGGGTAACCCTGGAATGTATTTGTATGTCATGGGTATCAAATGGAAGGTGGTAATGAGTATTTTAAAAGGGAGTGGGCCTTAGTTCGCCTTTGCGAAATGTCGCCATAAAGGTGGACCAAGGGTGACTCTATAATGTGTATCAAATTGAAGGTATTAATGAGGGTTTAAAAAGGGAGTGGCCCTTAGTTGTATATGTGAAGCCGTTTTCGGGATATCGACCAAAATGTGGACCAGGCTGACCCCGAACATCATCTGTCGGATACCGCTAATTTATTTATATATGTAATACCACGAACTGTATTCCTGCCATGACTCGAAGGGCCCTGCATAAATTTTTCATTTTCTTCTACTTAATACGGTAGATGTCACACCCATTTTACAAAGTTTTTTAAGTTATTTACATTTTCCGTCAGAAAACCATACCAATCACCATTTTTCATTCCTTTTCATCATAGTCATATTTCATCATATGTCATAGTCGGATTTCGCTCATTTTTAATACCAAGATACAGTGAGTTCAGATAAGTACGTGAACTAAGTTTAGTAAAGATATATCAATTTTTGCTCAAGTTATCGTGTTAATGGCCGAGCGGAAGGACAGACGGTCGTCTGTGTATAAAAACTGGGCTGGCTTAAACCGGTTTCGCCCATTTTCATAGATAGACAGTTATCGTCATAGAATCTATGCCCTTACCAAATTTCACAAGGATTGGAAGTTTTTGAAGTTTTGTTCGACTTATGGGATTAAAAGTATTCTAAACAAATTATATGAAAAAGGGCGGAGCCACGGCCATTTTGAAATTTTTCGTTATATTTGTATTTTGTTGCACCATATGATTACTGGAGTTGAATGTTGAAATAATTTTCATATATACTGTAAAGGTATTAAATTTTTTGTTAAAATTTTACTTCTTTTAAAAGTGGGTGGTGCCTCGCCCATTGTCCAAAATTTTACTAATTTTCTATTCTGCGTCATAAAGTCAACCCACCTACCAAATCTTTGGTAATGAATTATCGCACTTTTTCGGTTTTTCGAAATTTTCGATATCAAAAAGTGTACGTGGTTATAGTCCGATTTCGCTCGTTTTAAGTAGCGATCTGAGATAAGTGCCCAGGAACTTATATACCTAATTTCATTAAGATAACTCAAAATTGTATCGTGTTTACAGACAGGCGGACAGACGGACATGGCTAAATGAATTTCTTTTTTCGCTCAAATTATTTTGATATATAGAAGTCTATATCTATCTCGATTAGTGAGCTCTGCTCAGCTGAGTATAAAAATTAAATTTTACATCAATCGTTTAACTACTCGCTCTCCAACTTATTGCTTAACATTGCATAAAACAAAATGCAAATTAATAAAAATATTTCGCTGCAATCGTAATACTTGCTCTAGAGATATGTAGAAAAGTTCAAAAGTCAATAGTAATTTTATTTGTTTTTACGTTTTAATGAAAATATTTGCCCTATTATTGTCGATATGAGTTATTTTTTTATTGCGCTAGCTTATAACTTAATTTCATTGACACTATAGACATTTCATCGTTTTTTTTTTTGTGTATAGTTATATATACATAGTTATTTACGAAAAGTGTGCATAAACAACAACCAATTTTGTTGTGCTATTTATTTGTTTAGCTACTTTTGTTATTAACACTTTTGTTTGTTATACCAATTAGCGCTTGTCACAAATTGAATTAACACTTTGATAGACTAACGTGACTTGAACGTATCGAAAAAGTTGTAGATTTCCATTGGTTCTCAGAATAAATTGGTACTGAATATGCGCCAAATATTGAAATTTTACCCAAAACTAACTCAAAGCAACTAAATTGCAAATCTTGTACGAAGATAATAACTTAGACCACGTTTACACATGCACTAATCTTATATATTATTTCTAATATCTGTTTTTATGTACAGGTCCCCTTTTCGCTCTTATTTGGAATCCAAATCTATAAATGTGGTTTTGGTTGTAAAGATGGGGATTCGTGCTATTAGCGAGCTTTGGGCATTATTAGTCGTAGTGCTTTTGTTTAGCAATATAAATAATTTGTTAAAAATAAATCAATCAAAATAATTTGTTAAAAATAAACGATTCTGAGCACACAGAGAAATATATTTGTACTATGGCACCATTGTGAATATTTGATTAGAACTAACACTGCATTACGGGCAGTTGCTAACATACGTCAAATGGCCGCGCAAGCGCATGTAAGTTTATAAATATTTGATTGATATACATTTGAAATGATACTTTTTTATTTGTTGCGCAAGATGCGCACGAGACCGGCTCGTCTACAATAAATCCTCAATAGCTAATCTGAGGTTGGGTTTAAGTCTTTCGCTGCAAAAGTAACCAACATACGTTATTGAGCAAGCTGATTCCCCAGCAGCTAGCGCTTTTCTTGTGGATTGGGTAGAACACACTTATATTCAAACCTGGAGGCATGCGCTAGTCCAGCCATATTTTGCATAGGAAATTGTGGATGCTCTTTACCAACTTTTCGCTTCCGTATTTGAACAACCCAGCGGTTACTTCATCGTAACTCGTTGCCTTTTTATTCCCTAGCTAGCTTAGTGCCATGCCACTCCGTCGTCGTCTTGTTGCGGAACGCATATACCGCCAACAGCGATTAAAGTATCGGGTTCTCGTTGCCATCTCTATCTAGCAATAAGAAGACGTGCTCAACCACAACCTAATCACACTCTGTTCATCAGTCACCAGGTAGCCATTAACATTCTTACAGGCATCTGCTAAGGCCTTGAGGCCCCACTGCTAGGCTATACAGGCAAACTTTGCTGTCTGCGAACAGGTGGAGGAGCTGAGTTTAGTATTTATGATGTTTGTTTCATGAGCTGAGTTGCTGGCCGATGTCCACATTTTCTTGTGTTACTGCGTGCAATTGCCGCAAGTTGATATTTGGATTTTGAAGGGCGATTACCCCTAGGACACTGGATATTTTCTTTGTGTCGATAACGAGGTTATCGATTTTGTTTCGAGATCTTAGATTAGAAGATAGTCCATAGTTAAGTGTTTCTTTTAATGCTGAAACATGTTATCACGGATGACGATTCATTCCGCGGCGTGGTCGCTCAGCCTAAACCCATTGAGAGATGTTATATTATGTCAGCAAAATTTACCTTGTGTAAGATCAATGTTAAGTATGATTTTTGAAACAGGATGGGGGCAGAAGTCTTGTGTCTTTTCCAGTTTCAAATAGAAGAAGCCCTAACCCTTGGGTCTTTATTATGCTTCTATGTAGTGTTCTTGTGGCCACTGCACATGTCGTCACTGTAGTAGACGTTGGCTTTATTGTAATTCTGTCTTGCTCCCTCTATTGCCCTTCCTGAATGGCGGTGATGTCGGATTTCACCTTCTTTGACATCTACCGGCCGAAATAGGCCCGCACATAATCCAGGTATGTGATTTATATTTATGTCTTCTTTTACAACAGGCATACGGCGTGCTTATTCTAAGCTCGCTAACCCGGAGTATATATTCACAGCTCCAAACTGGATAAAAGGGTGGATAGCGGGGTCTTTGCACCTCAACTAGGGTGGAATCTGTCCTTTAGCCTAGCCTATCATTGCAGCGTCTTTCAGGTGGAGGTGGCTACTATAAATGAGGCCGTTGATCACCAGAGAAATGCGGCTTTAATAAAACTTTTATTTACTCTGACAGCCAGGCTGCACTAAAAGCGTTTATATCGGTCACATGATATGGCAATGATATGGCTGACGAACTTGCAAGAGGGGCACATCCGTTCTGCTTTCGTCATTGCAGAAGGGATTGAGCATGTCGCTCGCTCACTGTAAGCTCACTTTGAAAGGAATTTTTCTTAGGGAAACGGGTGTGAGATGGAGCAATCTCGAATCCTGCTACCACACTAAGCTCATGTGCCCTGAATGGGACGCGAGACGCACAAAAAGTATCCTTCTTCTTTGAAGGGGAGACATAACTCTGGTGGTTGGACTAATAACCGGCCACATAGCAATCGGGAAGCATGCACAACGTCTGGGTGTTAGATGGAGCAATCTCGAATCATGCTACCACAATAAGCTCGTGTGGCCTGGATGGGACACGAGACGCACAAGAAGTCTCCTTCTTCTTGGAAGGGGAGACATATCTCTGGTGGTTGGACTTAAACCCGGTCACATAGAATTCGGGAAGCATGCACAACGGCTGGGTGCTCCCTATAATGATTATTGCAGGAGCTGCAAAGACGAAGAGGAGATAGAAACGGTCAAGTATTTTCTGTGCGATTGTCCTGCGCTTTGGCCGAAGAGGAAGAAATCTCTGGGATCTCCCTTTTTTGACAATTTTTGGTATCTGGCTAAGTTGGAACCTAAGAAATTGCTGAAATTTGCTGAATCGACTTGTTGGTTTGAGTAGGGGATTGATCCACGTGGTATAACAATGGGACCTTTGTGGGACTAAGTGCACTGGTGCTCGCACCGGTGGCAACTCTAACCTAACCTTACCCGCAGTAATAAAAAGTGTACATCTGTTCAGTGTTAATACTTGATTGTTGTTGACGGTCGCCTCCTCCACTCCAGGCAAGCAAACGGATACCTATGCTCTAGATTCAGAATTGGGCTCTAGCGAGATCTCGTAAGATTCTGAGCGTTCATTTGCTTTAGCATATTAGCATTTAGGACCGCCTTTCCAACGTTTACTGGATTCCTTTCTAATTACTTTCCTTTTCGCGATAAGTTAAAAGTGTTTTAGGACGAATGTTTCCAAAATAAGGTCTATGATGATATTAACTATACTTATTTCCAATGCAAGTAGTTTATAATAATGCTCGAGACAAATCGCATAAGTATAAGCTGCCACGGGTATTATTGTGTCTGCTGGAAAGGTCGTCATAGCCGGAAAATATGTCAAAGGTCATGCAACTCTTGAGTAGCTATTGTGCGCATACTAACTTATGCATGCATTATGTCTATGTATAATGTATGTAGGTACATATGTCTGCAGTCCTTTAGTTGCTAAGTGAGATGGTTTGGATTCGCATGCAAGTTCCCTCTATAGCAATGCGGAAAACACAATCAAATGGGTAACATACTGTAATAAGTGTGGGCAGAATGAAGCGATGACACAAAGGATACATAACAAGGATACGAAATTCGAAAGTGAGTGAACATAAAGAGAGTTTCGCTCATATTCCGAGAGAAAGCAAAAGAGATGCACGGCGAACAGAGCATGCAATCAATGACTAACTGAAATGTCAAAAATTAAGGCGTTTGCCCTTTTGCTTGCTGACAAAAATAGCTACCTGTGTGCATACAAAAATATATTGAATATACATACATGAAAAAGACTTTTATGTATGTGTGTATTTGCATAATTATTCGCTTTCAAATGCATCTGCTATTCTTTGAAGTTAATACTAAACCATACATACATTAGGGGGTAGCATATAAATAAATGAAAATGTTCTCCATGGGTTTGAGCATTCTGTTATCAAGTATTTCAAACTAAGGCGTGGTTTTTTGCCAATATTTTTTTTATTCGCTATTATTTTGTATTAATGATATATTGTTGTAAGAAATCAAGGTGAATTTTATTTTTTTGAAATCCATATCGCACATTTACTTCAATAGTGTCACAACTCAAAAAACATGACTTTGAGGTAATAACATATAAACGTACCCAATAACATGATCTATGTTGTATAAAAAAATCCTTTTGATCCGTTACAAATTTACCACGTGCTATTCAAATGAAAATATGCCTTTATATGGGCAACATATGGCAGTTAAAATCTTTGAATGGCTCTCCTGGAAAATTATGTTTTTTGAGTTATGACACTATTGAAGCAAATGATAGATATACATACATAACGAATCTGTTCAATAGACTGTACCGAAAACATGTTTTACCAAACACCGCAGCTGAATTGGAAGATTGGTTGAGAGGGTTTCGGAATTTTAATATATATTTTCTTCTTTTAAAAATAGTCTAAATTTAGTATTTTCTAACTTTGGTATTTGACAACCAAGTTCTGAAATTGATAAGTCATTATTTTGATCCTGCGAATCTCTACATTTCCTTCTAATAGCGTTTTGAGCTCTGAATTCGCTTCACATGGTTTTGACTACCAACAGTGTTATAGCGCCTTAATGTTGAGGGCAAAATATAAAAAAAAGAGCTCTGCAGTGCTTCAAATGACATCAGAAAGGGCTCTGAAGGAATTTAAAAATTATATTCGAAACAGTTGTAGCCTTGTCTGTCCAAATGTCACGTCTTTACAGGTTTTTGCAAATATTTATGGCATCAATCAAGCACCATTCCTTGTCAAATCTTTTCAGCTAAATCTCTGTTTCAGTGTTGTGCCAACTTCAGTGACAGTTTACCACTATCTTATCGAAAAGAAAAACAAATCAAAAAACAATTAAAACAATCGAATGTCGCAAAACCACATCTCAATAAAACACAACTTGAGGGCCAGTTAATGGCGACTTAACCATAACCAGATAAAACAGCTGATCGAACCAACATTATGGAAATCAATGTAATCGATTAATGGTGCCATCCCATAAAGCCATACCCATATCATAGCCAACCAATTGGTTTTTGGTTTTTCGCCATATCCATAACCTAAAAATATTTGAGTTGGAGAATTTATTAACTTTTTGTAGATTTTATTTATTGTTTTGGATACGTTTTGTCTAAGAGACTCATTTTTTGCAGTATATGTTGGTAATTTTTTTGCGTTTTCTTCATTTTTATGAAATTTTCAAGATTTTTAGGTTAAGGCACCAATGACTGATGCCAATTTGATATGGATAAGTAAAAATATGCGTATGACTGTGTCAACTTTAACTCGGGCTGTAAGCTTATACTAGACGGATACAAAACATGAATCTTTCGGTACCATCTCAACGCAGAAAACCTTTTCATATATTTTCTTACAACATACACCCTAATGTACATACAAACATATATATGTGTCGGAATTTCAAAAATCATAAATTTATATTGTAGTTTATTAATTATTTTTACAACAGCTATTTTATTGCATTTTGCTTTATATTAACATTCACTGACCATCTACTCATAATTTATGTCACATAATTGACATACTCTACTTTGAATGAAGTTTTGCTTTTTTTGAACGTCTGAGTTGAGCTTAATTATGTATTTACATTCCGTTTTTTTATACGCGATTAATGCTAATAACCGATTTTCTTCAGTTAAAGACAGCTGAAAACAATAACAATACACCAACAAGAATGAATTGCCAATCAGAAAATTCAATAGAGGAACAATGAAGTAAACAATAAAAAGAAGAAAGCGAAAGAAATAACAAAGAAAACTGGGTAGATACAGTACACAAGAAGAAGCAGAAGCGGAAAAGAAACTCTAAAATTAAAATCAAGCGAATATATTTTTAAGACGAAGCAATTGTAAACAAAAGTACAGAGCAATCAATTGTATGTACAGTGGTGTGCAATTAAATAGAGACAATACGTGCAACTTATGCATGACAAAGATATGCAAGCTACGAATATATGAACTTTTTAGTAAATTCAAAACCAACATAAAATTAAATTGGAATACAAAAATCTGGACTTTGGGATCCTTTTCAAAGTTTAGACAAAGGCTACATTTTTTAATTTATTTTCGAGAAAGCAATGAAAAATATACGATAAATTGTACGATTGTCAACATTTTCCTTATTTATCAATTTCATGCTTATGAGAATAAATTTAAGATTATTTGTGGCAGACTAGTTAATAGTTACTGTTTCGCCAACATCTCGGAAGGCAATAAAGCACAGTATTTGGAAAGCTGGAAGTCATTTGATTGCAACTACTTTATAAAATCCGAAGAAATTATATTGAACGGCACACACACTTTAAAACACGTGGGAAGTTGTTGCCCCTATATGCCGAAGTTAACGAGTTTGGTTGTTACCATTTTTGATTCTAATACAAAAGCGGCCGCCGTGGTGTGGTGGTAGCGTGCTCCGCCTAGCAAAGCAACATCAAAAATTTTGAAGTAAGTTTTTTCAATTATAAAAAAGTTCTTATAAGAGGGGTCGGTCCTTATCAGTGATTTGGCAAATACTGCGAGTATATTTCTGCACGAAAATGTGTTCAGTGAAAACTCATCTGCATTGCAGATACCCTTCGGAGTGTGAGTAAAACACGTAGGTCCCACTCCGCCAATTTGTAGGAAAAATTAAAAGGAGCTCGACGCAAATTGGACGAAAAGCTTATTATAAAATATCTTCGGATGTTGTTTTATTTATTATAAGGAGGTTATTGCATTTATTTTATTTATTATAAGAAGTTAGCGTATCTTTGTTCAAGTATGTCATCCTAAAAAGTTTAGTTTACCAGTTATTCATGGTTTAACTTATATGTGTTTTTATGTCCTCCATTGAAGCGCACTCTGTGTCACAGAAACTATGCTGACTTAGGGTTCTCTCTGCATAATAAATCTGCAGGGGTGTTTTTGGAAAGAGGTTTTGAACATTCCATCCACATTTTGAGGTTTTTTTTTTAATTTATGAGAATGCATATTTAATGTGCAGAGGAGAATGCAGATTTATTATGCAGAGAGAACCCTAAGTCAGCATAGTTTCTACGATACAGATTTTGACGACATTTTTGGGCCGTTGTCAAAGTAAGAGTTTACTCTCTCGCTTACATTTTGGTACACAATAATCATTACATATGGAGTATGTTCACATAAAGTTTTCATATACTGTGACATAATGCTTGACTATGTAGTTCTAAGGTCAGTAGTGGATATCTATTAGAGAGAAGTTTAAGCTCCACAACATTTCGAATGTACGCAAAGTAAAATCCTACCTAAAAATTAACACGAGAAATTTCAATTTAATTAACGCTTCTTTGCAGTGTTCCTTAAAAACAACCCTGAAATAAATTTTTTGGTTTAATAATCACTTCTCTTCATTGTAAGATAGTGGCTACGAAACCGACACCCAATGTCTTATGAATATTTAAGCGTTGGGTAATGAGTATCTACTAGCCTAGCTGATTAAGAGCATGCAGCCACTGCTATGGAAAATATGATTCCCGATTATAGATTAGGTGTGCTCTGCCGAGCCCCACAAGAACATGATCCCGCAATCGCTCTTATTACTGCGTAATCAGCCTGCTTAATTTCGCATATAAGATGCTATCTACCATATTGTGCGAAAGACTCGAGCCCAGTGTGAACGTACTGATTGGACAGGATAGACATGGTAAGTCTACTATCGACCAGATCTTCACAATTCGCCCAAAACTCGCTATTAATCACGAAAAGAAAATCGGCAGTTACCATCTGTTTTTAGACTTCAAAACAAATTTTACCAGCGCGAAAAAATAATTGATCGTATGCCGTGTATGTCAATATATATCTTCCAGTTTAAGTTTATTAAGCCTTTCCTAATGACTTTACAACTTCACAAGCTCCGTAGGGTTTGAGAAGCCCCTCTTTAAGACATTCGAAACCAAACGATGCTTTATCCCTTCGCGCTTCTTTAATCTGCTACTGCTGAAGATAATTCTAGAAGAAGATCTAACTCATGTTAGCATTAGCGCTTCGGAAGCCACGTAACAAATACTTTTTACTTTATTCCTACTCGCCGAGCAAAAATCCCACTCTACAAGTTACATAGCTTTCCTGATTAGGAAGAGCCATCCCTTGGATTGTTCATGAGGCTCTCCGTAAGATTTATAATACTTTACATGGTATGACGAGGGAAAGGTGAACAAATGAAGCAAATAAAGGCCACATGCTTCGCAGGCTAGCTCACTTTGTGCGAATGGAAAAGGAAGTATTTCAATCGACACCCGTATTTGGGAGCAAAGGACGTATTCCGCTCCACTGATATTGGAGAGTAAGGTAGAGGAAGGCTTGATCTCCCTTGCTGCTCTGAATTGGAGTTATCGTGACTTTCTACGAGGCGGCTAAAATCGTTGAGGCGGTTTAACTTCAACTATTGATGATGCAGATCTTTTTCCTGACTACACACTTTAACGTGGTTGATATAATGTTGTTTCTGTTATTTGTTACACCAAATAACAACAAATCTATTATTCCGTTTCCATTTCAACGCACACCGCTGTACCAACAACTTGGTTACCTCGCATGGAGAATGAATTTAATAACTCTATGCGAGCGTCCGAATAGAGCAACAAAGAGAGAGATAACAGTATAACACGTGCAAAACGCCTGGCACAGCTGAAATAAACGCTAGAGCAAGCTAACAATGCGAACTTTAATTATGATATGAAAAAGTAGTGAAGTATTTTTTGTTTGCAGTATGCTTTGGTGCCAAACTGGTACTTTCGCACGGGAGTTGACAGTTCTTTTTATTGATTTATACAAAGGTACACAAAAAAAAAGCAATCGAAATACATATGGCATACATACATATATACAAATATATGCCGAAAAAAAAGAAAGGCAGGCAGGCAGGGAACCAGGTTTTATTACAATACACCAACACCAAAAAAAAATCGCTTTCCAGTTGTTAAGCCCAAAATGCACACAAGCCCAGAGTTGAGATAAACAGAATAATTCTGGTTACCAAGCGCCATCTGGGCGTATTTAGTTGTCGGCACAAAAACAAATGAAAACACAAATATTCCACATAGCGTGTTTTATACATACGACGTTTTAGTTACTAGTTAGGAATTTTCATAAGGAATTCTTTTATTTATTTTATAAGTTTTTTTTAAGGTTCTTTTAGACATATTTTGTACACAAAATTTTTGATTGAATTCGAGAATAGACAGCATCAAGAGCAGCAGCTCATGTAAAGCAGTTAAGATTTTTACCCTTTACAAAATTGAATTGACTATTTCACTCTTTTGCAGCTAACTTTTTTCAATTTATATACAATTTATAATTTTTAGAACTTTTGTAAAAAAATCTTTTTCACTTTTGTCTTCTTGCAATGTGTACGCTTTAAAACTTCGAATTGTCATTTATAAGCTCACACATACAAGCACAATAAACAGCATAAGCGTTGGTGTTGCACTGGGGAGGATGAGTGTTTATGTGCATATGTATGTGTTTGTTTGTGTGTGCACTTCAGCCTCCTGAAAAAAGTCGACTGCACCTCCTGCTGTCTCGGGGTCTATAATCCAGCAACAACCACATACAATTTGTTGTTTTCTTCACAATACACTTCTGTATACACTTTTTCACTTCAACTTTTTATACACATTTTTCTTTAAACTAACATTAGAATTAATTTTGCTTTTCTTTGCACAAATTAGCAATTTTTCTCACATGTATCTACTTATTAATTTCCAATTTTGTGCACTATGCAAAATTCGTTTATTTTTGGGTAGAAATCATCCACTAAATCTATACTTGGCACACTCAATCCAATCCTCCACAAATTTTACATTTTCATACAACATCAAATACATCAAATTGTATGCTTCTCTCTGCTTCTTCATTTCATTATTCTACATATACAATGCGCCGTCTGCGCAGTACAAGTTAGCCGCTAATAAAATAAGATACTCAGCGGCGAACGTAGCTCGTATACTGTTGAGCGGTGGTGGCAGGTAATACTTATGTACATATGCGGCGAATTAAACTGAGAGATTAATTCGCTGTGTTTTGATGAAATGCTTGTTTGTCTTTTGTTGTCGGCTTTGTTTGCTTGTACTCTTTGACTTGTGTGTTATGTTAGAGAGCTACGAATAATGCGCTAAAACAAAAACTGTTGATTTCTTGCCGCCTATCAGGTTCGCTCTCGCCGTATACTCTCCCGTCTGTTGATTGTTGAATTGATAACAACATATTCGTCGTATAAATTTATTTACAAACTTAACGAAACAAGGCGAAGTTACTTGGGCTGTCAAAGCTGTGTTTCATAAAAACCTGAATGATTATTTTAGTAAGGCCCGATTATTCAGTAGTTGGTTAAGCTAAGCCTGAACTAAGTTTGCCTAAACTCTAGTCAAATTCAGACTCCAGTTAAACTACTGAGCAGCTTTTCAGTCACAGTTTAAGGAAGGTGTAGGTTTGTTTGTACGGCAACGTTGGTTTTTTATTATCTAGATATTTTGTAGATACCACAACAGCTGGCTCTTGCTTACCCAACAAACATTTAAAAGATATTTCTTCAGCGAAATATATATAGTTCCGGAGGTGATAGCCAACATCATTATCTCATTATTCTTAAACCAGATAGTTCTCAAGTTGATATAATCAACTTCATTCCCCAACGACTATCCAACCTTTGAGAAATTTTGTAAAATTTATAGTTTTCGAGTTGATCTTCAACGTCATTAGCATTTTCAAATTATTATTCAACCTTTTGGAGATTTTGTACAGCTCTCAAATGAATATTCAACACGTTTCTCCAGTTGATATCCTACCTTGGATATCGCGTTGCGGTGTAGTTGAAAAAATAAATCTCACAGGTGGTACACCCAAAGCCAACAGCTATTTGTTGTGAGAAGTAAACACCTGATTGATAGCAGTAATGAAGCGTAATTTATCAAAAATAAATCTATATATATAAAAAGAAGGGTACATTTTGATTGTCACTCCATAACTCGAGAACTGATAGAAATATTAGCCGTGTTTTTTAACACGCGCGTATACGTTTCGTTTGCGCGTGTTAAAAAACGCCTATCTTCGCTTAGATAATGCTTAGGAGACCCATCTAGCGGCTGTGGTAAAACAACTAGCTACAGCAACAGGGTGTACCGAAAAGCGGAGACGCAACGCTCTGATGGCCATAGGGTATAACATATAGCTGAATCAGTTGCGATGAATTGTGGACACACATATAATACATAGAATTAGTGTACAGGGTGAAACAAAGACACATATTTCAGTTACATCTGAGTATAATGCGTATTGAAATTTAGTAGGACAAAATTTATGCGCAGCAATTTCAGAGGTGTATTTATAGTTTGTCTCTTAGCAGTCAATATAAAGTTTAAGCGTAAACGGATATACGCGTGTTAAAAAACACGGCTATTGCCACGAAATTTTTAGGATAGATACAGGAAGGAGAGATGATGGTTAGTTGATTTTGAAATCCCAAATAGGTTTAGCCATAAGAATATAAAAATCAAATTCTGTGTATGTGTGTATGTTCGTTATGAAAACGTATTTCCCACACTTCAATCATCACCAAATTTTGGTTATAGGTTCTTTCGATCAACGGGAAGGTTTTAGGCTAAAAATAATTTCGATATATAAAAGGGGCATGGCACCTCCCAAACAAATGGTATCTTTGGTACTGCATAACTTTGAAGGTATACATGCCAGAACATTGAAATTCAGTAAGGATTTATATGAGGTCAATCCCTAACACCTCCAATAAAATGTGGGATTGGGAAAACGGGGCGTGGCACCTCCCATACAAATGGAATATATCATACTGCATATCTCTTGATGTAGTAATGGTAGGATAATGAAAAGTGGTAAGGAGCTATATGACGTTAAGTCCTAACACCTCCAGCAAAATGTGAAATTGGGAAAAAGGGGCGTGGCACCTTCCCTACAAATGGGGTTTTTCAGAACTATGGCTGCCGTACAAACTTAAGTTATTTTAACACCTAAAGTTTGACTGCATTGTTGAGTTTGGCTGTTATGCCTTTTGGACGTTTAGTAATCTGCCGCCGTTAAACAAATTTGTTAGCTTCAGTCTATCTACATCTATCTATATATATAAAAATCAAATTCTGTGTGTGTGTTCCCTATGAAAACGTGTTTCCCATACATCAATCATCACAAAATTTTGGCTGTAGGTTCCTTCGATCAAGACGAAAGTTTTTCATATTTCAGAATTAAGAATTTTAAATTTAAATGTTTTTGTTTTTTGGCTATGCGAACGAACTATCTTCGCTCCAAAAAATGATCATGTTAACAAAATCAATGATCGCATTCAAAACCAATTTCCTGGTGATGCGACGAAATATAAATCGATCGACACAGTTACAGATGAATATAAAATTGTGAATTATCCAATTGAATTTCTAAACTCTTTAGAACCACCTGGAATGCCTGCGCATATATCAACTTTGAAAATTGGCTCACCAATCATGCTTCGGAATTTAAACCGACCAAAATTGTACAAATGGACTTTGCGTTTAGAAATTAATACCGAATTTAACCGAAGCAACAATTATCAGCGGTAAAAGCAAAGGTGAAGGTGTGATCATACCACGGATCCCAATCATTCCTACAGATTTGCCATTCAATTTTAAGCGCTTACAGTTTCCTGTACGCCTTGCTTTTGCAAGCACAAGGACAATCGCTTACTATTGTGCATTACAATAAGATACAATAATAAAATGTTTTAAACGAAAATTTCACCAAATATGCGTACAAAATTCAATTCAATTTACAGAACAATAAATTAAATCATCAGAAAACAAAACAGAAAAAATAACGCAACATTCATTCTATCTCGGGCGTTACAACGTACGCCTGGTTAAGCTAGTTATATATATTTTATTTTCGTGAAAATGCTGCAGTTATAGAAATTCACACTTGAGTCCAGTCAAAGAACCACAAGTTGGGAACTATAATTTTTCAACTTAAGTAATAGAATTTTTCGCTTTATAAAAAATTCCCTCTTTTGCTGAGTACACTATGATTCTCAAGTTGAGCCAATGTTTCTTAAAAACTCTTGAGATTTTAGAGGTATGCTAGTTATCAACATGAGCTGTAATGGTACTCAAGCCCAAATGCTTGTTGGGTATATTCGACGCCATTTCCAACGAAAGCAAATCACCGATAGGTTAATTAGAGTTTAACAAGCTTAGCTTAAACTTCTGCTGAAGTAGACTGAAGAACTGCAGAATAAGTTTAAACGTAGTTTAACTGATAAGTTGTACTTGTACTGAAAACCCGGACCTAAGTGTAGTCTATATACATATATAAAATAGGATGTATGTATGTTTGTATGTTTGTATGAGGCTTATGGACTCCGAAACTACCACGCTGATCTTATTCAAATTTTCAGAATAACTTAGTAGGAACCCGGAGAGTGTTTGTGTGGTTTTTTCCGGGAAGTGGACCAGGGCTCGATTTATTCTAAACTATCGTATATGTGGCTCGATTTGCCATGTATGTAGGTAGCGATATATCTAAAATAAAATGTCGGATAATTTTTCTTCCGGGAAGTGGACCAGGATACATATTGGTGACTAGGGTCTCGAGATATAGGCCAAAACGTGGACCCGGGCACCCCTAGAATGTGTTTTTACAAGATGGATATCAAATGAAAGCTGCTGCTGAGAGCTTTAAAGTAATTTTCGTTGTGATTTTCGATTTAGTCGCATCAACCTGGCAAAACTGATAAATATGAATGCGAAGCCGAAATAATGACATGAATTAATAATACCCACATACCTATTTACATACGTCCTATTCGATTTGCCTGAAATTTGGTATATAAATTTGCCTATATTAGTATTTACGATGCTTTTTTCCGGGAAGTAGACCAGAGACGGACTGGGACTGGGACAGAGACTGAGGCTCGGAATGGGACTGTAACAAAATACATACCACCCTCTGGACTGGCAATAAGATATGAAGAAGAATGAGGAAAACTTTAGAGAAGAGAAAGGAGAGAAGGAGACTGAAAAAAGGATAGAATGAGACGAAGTTGGAGATAGATGAAGCGAAAAATACGGAGGGAGGAGTGAGTACAAAGATTAGGAAAAAGTGTAGAGGGGGAGGGCAGAGTTAGACGGAAAAAGCTTATTAAAATTTATGCAGATATACCAAATTTAGGGCAGAGCAACGTCTGCCGGGTCTGCTAGTTTAAAATACAAATTGAGTTGAACTTGCTCTGATAAACCGGGTCTAAAACGGAAACATTTTTTATTCGGATTGAAATTGTATTCTTTTATTTGAATTCTTGATTTTATTACCTTAAATTTGTTATACAAACTTGTGTGTACTCAAATATAAATAATAATGCTATGTTCTATAACTACAATTATTTAAAAAAAAAAAAATTAAATAATTATTTTTAAAAGTTTGTTTAAAATAATTATTATTTATGTAAACAAGTACCTTTATTATGCCGCCAACCAGTACCACAGGTAAACCGAAAAACCGGTTATTTCCAACATTAAAGGTTTGATGAATTTGAAACTTTTTTAAACTACCTACATATACGACTTCACCAAAATTTGTTTAAAATTTAGATCATAGTTGTTTGCTTGAAATCGCAGAATTTCGTCATCATCATTAATTGGCGTTTGACCGCCTAAACGATTTTGGCCTTTTCGGAACAAATCACGCTGTTTATTCCTATTTAGAGATATATATATAGCGCTGATTGAGAGCAACAAGGAAAGTGAAGAATCACTGTTACAACAACAGCAAGTCAATTCTTCCTCCACCCACCTCTCCCAACATAGTGGAAGTCTCTCCCTTCCTCTGCTTCCAAACTTTGGTGTCGACTACAATACTTTCTTGGGCGGAGCTTGTTCGTCCATTCACATAGCATGTCCTAGCCAGCGAAGGTTTTTATTCGCTGCACTATCGTCATATCTGCTTACAGCTTATACAGCTCAACACTATTCTTCGATACTCACTGTCGGCATCACGTACATGATAACAAATCTTATGGAGAACTTTTCTAACGAACACTCCAAGAACCATTTCATCTTATCTTGACGCAATCCATGATTCCTAGCCTGATGTATGACGGGAAAGATGAGCGACTCGTACAGCGTAATTTTTGTTCGTCAATAGAAGACTTTACTTTTAATTGCCTACTCAGTCCAGAGTAGCACTTGTTGGCAAGAGTTTCTATCCCTTGGGTTTCCAAGTTGAAATTGTTTTTGCTGTTAGTGCTGGTTCTCAAGGAGACGAGATCCTTCACAGTTTCGAATTTATATCCGGCAACAGTGACGTGGCTGCCAAGGCGCTAATGCGCCGATTCTTTCTTGCATGACAGCAAGTACTTTTCTCCTTAAGACCCACTTCTCTACTTTTCTCCTTAAGACTCTTGGATTTTGTAATAAAACGAGGTATGTAAGCAGTTTCCAATTTTTGAAACTTTTTGGTTTTGTTTTAGATGTTTCTGAAATATGAACGTATTGCTCAATAAAAATTAAAATTAAAGCCAAATAAACATATGAAACAGATAAGTAAATTCAAGAGTTTTAATTTAGGTGAAACAAGTTTTAAAAATTGTTAAGCCGGTGCATAGTTTTAAATTTACGCTCAAATTTCTAATCATGCAGGAATCGTCTTTGTAAAAGAATACAACACATTTCTATGCGCTCTCCTCAAAGACAGTTTTCCATTAATAGACGTTTGTCTAGCTTTCGGCTAATCCGTGTTCTTGAACCCAAATGTATCGCAAGTTGGTCAGCCAAGTATTTTTGTACTCAGCTGAGCAGAGCTCACAGATATTAATTTTGTTCACATAACGGTACCCCGTAACGGCATAAATTAATGAAGATAGATATCGACTTCTATATATCAAAATGATCTGGGCGAAAAAAGAAATTAATTTAGCCACGTCCGCCCGTCCTTTCGTCTGTCCGCAAACACGATCGCTTGAATAAATTTTAAGGTATCTTATTGAAATTTGGTATGTAAATTCCTGGGCACTCATCTCAGATCGCTATTTAAAATAAGCGAAAGCGTACTGTAACCACGCCTACTTTTTCGATATCCAAAGACGGATAAAGCAATGAGACTTGGTAGGTGGGTTTGCCTTATGACGCAGAATAGAAAATGAGTAAAATTTTGGACAACGGCCAATAACCTTCCTTACCTGTTCTTTTTAAAGTCATCTAATAGAGAACAGATATTGTTGGCACTGGTTACTTCGAACTGAACGGGCCGTGAAAAAGTTAAGTGTTCTCTATATGAACAACATTGACCCTTTATAAGTCTTTCATCGTATTAGTCCAGATATATAGCTCAGAAACAAGGACTGTGTTGTGAGATTATGGGATGTGTTTGGATGAAAAGTTCTCCAAATGATTTATGGTTCTAAACGAGATAACGATGATGAATAACGAGATAGGTTAATGGGCTGTGTGCGTTTTGCGTGCATACGAAATAGCGCAACGTGCCTGCTAGCTGAAATTATGTGAAAAGACGAAGACGCTCCGGCTTAGAAAGCATTTCTGTGGATAGCCACATTTGTAAGCAGAGAAAGGGGAGTGCCTCCACTAGGTTGAGAGAGAAGTTGAAGCATACTTGATCTCCCCTCGTGCTACAAATTGGTGACATGTATGAGTAAAATAGATACGTGGGCTGACTTGTTACACAAGCTGCAATCCATGACCATAACCGGGCACTATGAATCGTCCTCAGAAGTATTCAAACACGGTAGCGAAGAGGAGTATGCCACGCGTTTATTATAATAGCAGTAAATTTTAATCGCAATGGTACAATTTATTATAAAATTATAGATTGCGAATGGTGATAATATTAAAATCATTTGTCTTTACAAATGCGGCGAATGGTTTACCTCATATGGCCTTGAAAAAAAGGTAAGTATAAGTGCTGTATGCAGATATAAATACTGCCGCTCCGAAAGATTTCCTATCGAGTGCCGAATTCGGGAGCGAAGGAAGGATGGTGATTCTGCTGAAAGTTTCAGGTGTATGAATACTTAATCGCCCTTCTTGTGTGTTGGAATTGAAATGTGGAAAGCTTTACTCAAAAAAAAAAAAAAAAAAAAACTCAGTAAATGGGAAATGAGCTAAATTTTTCACCGTAGAAATTTCTTCCTCAACTTAATTTACAAATTTAATTTTTTAATAATAAAAAAAGTTTACATGACTCTAAGAGATATTTCGCTGCTTTTAGAGAAAAATACTTATGACAAAAAATCATTCCTTTTTTTGAAAAAAAAAAGTAGTTTGAGTGGATTTTTTTAACTTTTCCCATTCCCGCAAAATCTCTAAAATGCAGAGAACTAAACACGGGAAGGTTAAATATTTCAGCATAATAATAATTGTCACGTAAAAGGGGAAACGAATAATAAATTATCGCACACCTAGATCAATCTGAAATTTCGAAGCGATGAGTATCCCCAAACTTCCCAGTTCAATATTTATCGCACTGTATACTGGACTTATCTGGACTTACTGATCAGCGATAAAAGACTCTGTAAAAATGTAAAATTGCAATGGCGCATATGGGAAAAGCAGTCAATTTCTCGTATTTTCTGAACATTGACATTTTTTTAGCTCGTCGCTGTCTTGATCTAGGTGTGCGATATGTAGCAAAAAAGTTTCTGATTTAGACTGTAACTTTTTACCGTGTATGCATTGATCACAATAAGTCCTACTCTATGAATCTATATCGAACCACTTTACTATATTGCGTAATTAATTTCTTATCATATTGCCCTTTGTGCTGTAACAATTAATTCCATATCGCCATAGCAGTATCGATATTAAATGTTTGATTGTATATATGTATGCGTGTCCATTCATGTTGGGTATTTTTCCAGATAAATTTGCTTGCTATATAATATTTTGACATTGTCATATAATAACAAGTAAGGAAGACTAAGTTCGGGTGTAACCGAACATTACATACTTAGCTGAGAGCTTTGGAGACAAAATAAGGGAAAATCACCATGTAGGAAAATTAACCTAGGGTAACCCTGGAATGTGCTTGTATGACATGGGTATCAAATTAAAGGTATTAATGAGGGTTTTAAGAGGGAGTGGCACTTAGTTGTATATTTGAAGGCGTTTTCGAGATATCTATCAAAATGTGGACCATGGTGACCCAAAACATCATCTGTCGGGTACCGCTAATTTATTTATATATGTACCTAATACCACGAACAGTATTTCTGCCAAGATCCCAAGGGCTTTTAATTTCGTTTTGGTGTCACACCCATTTTACAAAGTTTTTTCTAAAGTTATATTTTGCGTTAATAAACCAATCCAATTACCATGCTTCATCCCTATTTTCATATTTGGTATAGTATTATGGCATTTTTTTAAATTTTTCGTAATTTTCGATATCGAAAAAGTAGGCTTGGTCATAGTCGGATTTCGGCCATTTTTTATACCAAGATAAAGTGAGTCTAGATAAGTACGTGAATTAAGTTTAGTAAAGATATATCGATTTTTGCTCAAGTTATCGTGTTAACGGCCTAGCGGAAGGACAGACAGCCGACTGTGTATAAAAACTGGGCGTGGCTTCAACCGATTTCGCCCATTTTCACAGAAAATAGTTATCGTCATAGAATCTATGTCCCTACAAAGATTGGTAAATTTTTGTTCGACTTATGGCATTAAAAGTATTCTAGACAAATTAAATGAAAAAGGGCGGAGCCACACCCGTTTTGAAATTTTCTTTTATTTTTGTATTTTGTTGCACCGCGTCATTACTGGAGTTAAATTTTGACATAATTTACTTATATACTGTAAAGATTAAACATTTTTTGTTAGAATTTGACTTTAAAAATTTTTTTTTTAAAAAGTGGGCGTGTTCGTGATCCGATTTTGCTAATTTTTATTTGCCTCACATATAGTAATAGGAGTAACGTTCCTACCAAATTTCATCAAGATATCTTCAACGACTGCCAAATTACAGCTTCCAAAACTTTTAAATTACCTTCTTTTAAAAGTGGGCGGTGCCACGCCCATTGTCCAAAATTTCACTAATTTTCTATTTTGCGCCATAAGATGAATCCACCTACCAAGTTTCATCGCTTTATCCTTCCGTGGTAAGGAATTATCGCACTTTTTCTGTTTTTCGAAATTTTCGATATCGAAAAAGTGGGTGTGGTTGTAATCCGATTTCATTTCATTCATTCATTCATTTTAAATAGCGATCTGAGATGCGTGCTCAGGAACCTACATACCAACTTTCATCAAGATACCTCAAAATTTACTCAAGTTATCGTGTTAACGGGCAGACGGACGGACGGACGGACGTGGCTCAATCAATTTTTTTTTCGATCCTGATGATTTTGATATAAGGAAGTCAATATCTATCTTGATTCCTTTATACCTGTACAACCAACCGTTATCCAATCAAAGTTAATATACTCTGTGAGCTCTGCTCAACTGAGTATAGAAGGAAATATATCCAAATGGTATTGTATTTTTGATATTGGCGTTATATAATGTTCACACGGCACCTTATTGAGGCACGAGATAGTTCACGCGACCTGTTCTTTCGAAACGAAGACTGTTGAATTCAATGTTTAAAAGACAAACGTCTGGAAATTTTGGTCTACATTTTAAAATTTTTTCTACGGTCCTTGTAAAGTTTAAATTATGTATGTAGATGCACCAAGGCCTATGAGTTAGGCAATGATATCCACTTAGAACCTAGGCCGAACTCCGTAATGTTCGCTTCCTTTCTTTTTTTTTTTTAATATTTATCAGACTTTAAAAAATTTCCGATAAACATTAAGTAAATAATCAGTTCGAGGGATCCCTTTCGAAATTTTGTAGAGAATTTGACGTGGTTTAGCACGCAATTCTAGACCGAAAAACGAAAGAGGCAATGAACTATGAATAAAAAGTGCCGTGTGGACATGATATCAGAGCTGCGCGCACTTTCCTGCTCATAACTTAGAAATATGGACATATATTCATATGTATTTGGAGCTTTTGCTGGATTATTGATTGCTATCATAAATGAAGTGATGTTGGCTACCCGTTGGTGATTATTAAAAAAAAAATTACTTAGAAAATTCATTAGTCATTTTGTCTAATGCAGCCCGGTCATGGATCAAAGGGCGATATGACGATAGAGTGTGGCTCAGAATACACACATTGCTCACATGTACTTGTAGGTACCTAAATGCGTGCAAAAACGTTTAACGTTATATTGGATATTTACACGAGATGCAAACATAAATATGTTTAAATAGTTATACCTTTCATGAAAATGAAATGGTATATTAATTCCGTCACGAAACAGAAAATTGTAAGTCCTTAAAGGAAAATAGATAGACCCACCATTAAGTATACCGAAATAATCAGGTTGAAGAGCTGAGTTGATTTAGCCATGTCCGTCTGTCCGTCTGTCTGTTTGTATTCAAACTAGTCCCTCAATTTTTGAGATATCTTGATAAAATTTGGTGAGCGGGTGTATTTGGGTGTCCGATTAGACATTTGTCGGAACCAACCAGATCGGACCACTATAGCATATATCCTCCATACAACCGATTTTTCAGAAAAAGAGGATTTTTGTAATATCTTACCCAATTTAACAGATTGAAGCTTCAAACTTCACCATATACTTTCGTATATTGCACATATTGTTGCCTGAAAAAATTGATGAGTTCGGTCGTATATATAGTATATATCCCCCACAACCGATTGTTCAGATAAGGAACTTTTCGTAATTACTGCCCTATTTTAAGAGCTAGAGGCTTCAAATTTCAACGAATGCTTACGTATATAGCATATATTGTTGTCTGAAAAAATCATAAAGATCGGTGGTATATATAGTATATATATGGTGGTATATATAGTATATATATATAGTATATATATATATTTTTTTTCGCAAATTTTAGCCCCATTTTAACAGCTAGAAGCTTCAAATTTTACCGAATACTTACGTATATAGCATATATTGTTGTCTGAAAAAATCATAGAGATCGGTTGTATATATAGTATATATCTCATACAACCGATTGTTCAGATAAGAAACTTTTCGCAATTTCTACCCCATTTTAACAGCTATAAGTTTCAAATTTCACCGATTGCTTACGTATATAGCATATATTGTTATCTGAAAAAATCATAGAGATCGGTGGTATATATATTATATACCCCATATAAACTGTATTTTTTTGCCCCTTTTTTACGGCTAGAAGCTGCAAAATTCATCAAGTTTCATCAAATAGTTACGTTTACGTCATATATTGTTGAAATACGTGATTCGTAGTCATAGTTTTTACACGCAGACCACAAAAAACCTAAAACTTTGCATCCTCACACAAAGTACCTACCTATTTTTTATTTTATATTTATCTTAAAAATCGTTTAGGTATGTAGATCTGTTCATTATATATTTCTTTTCTTATACATCCGATTATTGGAGATTACGAACGGCATAAGATTATTGTTCAGCCCCATTCATGAAAGGTATGAAGTCTTCGGCACAGCCGAAGACAGTCCCGTCCTTACTTGTTTCCTATATACATATGTACGATACCTACATAAATATATTAACCGAACAAATTGCTCGAAATAGTCGCTGTGTCACATTTATTAGTTTCTAATGATGGGATAGCGAACAGTTGCCGATATGCAGAGATAATTGCAACTTAACATGACGAAGTTTAACAAGTGTCTTTTTTATTGGGGCTTGCATATGTAGGTACCGACATACCTATAATTAACTTGAAAATGAACGTTGAATGGCCTTTGTCCTGCCAACTAAAACGGTACATATTAGCTAAATTTGTGTTTAATTATAAAAATTGGAAAAGTTTAATATTGAATTTACTTACAAAGTTTAATGAAGAAACTAAATTCTGATATTTGCTCTCATTGCCGGTGCGAGAGTCGTATGCCTAGAATTTCAAACTCTGCCGAGGGGCGACCACGCTTAGAAAAATTTTCTTATAATTTAAAAAACTTGTTTCTAAAATATTGATATCGCTTTGCTCGGGTTGTGAACTCAGGATCTTAGGTGTGGTAGGTGGAGCACGCTATCATCACACCACGGCGGTCGCGAATGCGATTAGTATAGGATTAATCCGGGATGAGTCGCACAGGAGTATGCGACCAATACCAGTTTTGATATCTTTGTATGAGTTGAACTGTTCCCTTTTGTTTGAGAATGTCCTATGAAAAGACTAATTGTACATATTTATACCCGAAAGGGACCGATAGGACCAGTCCCTTTTGTACTCATATGGGAACATATGACGGATAGTCCTTTTTCCATCCAATAAGGGCTCAAATAGGGGCCAGTCGTATTTTTGACCCCAATGGTAGTAGAATGATGCTCACTGATGTAATCCATTTTAAAATAAAACAATAAATAAAATTGTTTTAGTTTCATTTCCGGTTTATATTGAAGTAAGCAAGCTAAAAAATTCAGTCGTTAAATCCTAGCAATTAAGTTCGATATAGGGCTCCGCATTTTTCTTAAATAATTCGATTCAATCACCTGTAATCTTTTTATTTTACTAATTTCGTTGCCGTGTTTTTTTAATATTTCTTATGATGGGCTACATAGATTTCAAACTAACCCAAATGTACCCAAAAGGTACTAAAGTGGATCAATTATGCCCAAATTTAGACAAAAGGGATCAATCGGAGATCAATCTCTTCAGGTATTAACGGCACGATTTTTGTAGGGCTATTAATCGTTACGAACTGAATCTCGTATTTTCGTAATGTTATCTCAACGCCTTAAAATTGGGGTGATGAGTAGTTTTTATTGAAGCTCACAACACGAAAATTAGCCAATACTTTTCTCTAGGGCTTTAGTACATTAAATTTGAATCCGGCGTCAACATTTTTTAATTGGTTCTGGTTTTCGAGAAGCAGGGGCGGAAACTGTTATTCCTTTTATAATATAATTCCTTGCAAAACTATTAATTTTGGACGTTTAATATATTTGGATCAAGATAAAAATTATTTTCAGATTTTTATTACCTGAGTCCGATAGAACTAGTTAAGCTCGGACTTTTAAAACATTTTTTTAATTCTTATAAGTCATTTCTTTGTTATCAAGCCGGACTTTTATTTTGGCCTTAAAATATAAAAGGCCTGATTTAACTTTTATTTCCCGACTTTTATTTTTAAACGCCCGAGTTTAAGTAGTTCCATCGGACTCAAAAAATAAAAATACAGATTTTACTTCGATATGTGGAATTTTATGGAAAAAGTTCGAAAAGTAAAAAGGATGCATTATTCGACATGATATTGCTATAGGGATACCTGGGAACCCAAACAGTTTAACCTAGGTCAATTTTTTGATTAGAACTTTTTCGACTCCGAAAAAGAAAAAATTATCATTATTTTCCGTCCCTGCCTAAAAGCGCTGAACGCACGTTTTTGGGCTATATTTCCTGCACTTTTGCGTCACGAAAACTTCTTTTTAAATATAACAAAACTTTTGCGACTTGAGATAACTGTGTTAGGTTTGCTGTATCCAACATATTTTTTATACTCAGCGTGTTTTGCACACAGAGTATATTAACTTTGATTGGATAATGTTTAATTGTACAGGTATAAAGGAATCGATATAGATATAGGCTTCCATATATCAAACTCATCAGTATCGAAAAAAATTTGATTGAGCCATGTCTGTCCGTCCGTCCGTCCGTTATCACGATAACTTGAATAAATACTGAGATATCTTCACCAAATTTTGTACACGAGCTTACCTGGACCCAGAATAGATTGGTATTGAAAATGAGCGAAATCGGATGATAACCACGCCCACTTTTTATATACATATATAACATTTTGGAAAACACAAAAACCCTGATTATTTAGTAAATAATACACCTAGAATGTTGAAACTGGACACGTGGACTGATATTGAGACTCTTGATAAAAATTTGAAAAAAGTTTTGAAAATGTGCGTGGCACCGTCCATTTGTGATAAAATCAATTTTGCAAATGTTATTAATCAAAAATCGTTAAGCCTATCATAACAGAATTCGGCAAAGAGGTTGATTTTACTATAAGAATGCTGTGAACGAAAATTAACGAAATCGGTTAAGGACCACGCCCACTTTTATATAAAAGATTTCTAAAAGGGTCGTGGACGAATAAAATAAGCTATATCTTTGCCAAATAGAGCTTTATATCAATGGTATTTCATTTCCCTTGTGGATTTATAAGAATAAATATTGAAGACTTCAAATTTTAAAAAATGGGCGTGGCACCGCCCCATTTATGACTAAGCAATTTACTATGTTTCAGGAGCCATAACTCGAAGAAAAATTAACGGATCGTAATAAGTTTGGGTACAAAAATTTTCCCTATAGCAGGAAATATTTCTAGAAAAAATGGTCGAGGTCGGTTGAAGACCACGCCCACTTTTATATTAAAGATTTTTAAAAGGGTCGTAGGCGAAAATAATAAGCTATATCTTAGCGAAAAAGAGCTTTGTATCAATAGAATTTTACTTTCTAAATTGCATTATAACATTAAAGTGGAAAACACTAAAATTCTTGAAAATGGGTGTGGCACCGCCTCTTTTATGACTAAACAATTTTCTATGTCTCGAGAGCCATAACTCGAAGAAAAACTGACATGTCGTAATGAAATTGTATAGACATATTTTCCTTATAGCAGCAAATATTTCTAGTAAAAATGGGCGGGATCGGTTAAAGACTACGGAAACTTAGATATAAAACAAGTTTAAAAGGTTTAGAAGGGTCGTAGACTAGAAAAATAAGCTATAACTTAGCAAAAAATAGTTTTGAATCAATGATATTTAACTTATCAAGTTTTATTGTAAGAGGAAATGGGGAGAAATTTTTTTTAAATGGGCACGTGTTATGTAGAAAAGTAAGTTATCTGAAAGGAAATGTACAATTGAAGCTCACGCTGAGTATATAATGTTCGGTTACACCCGACCTTAGACACCTTTAATTGTTTTGTTTGAGTTCTAATTTAAAGCACTTAGCCTCTTAAGATTAGCATGGATATAGTTGGGCTCAAAAAACAATGCATATTTGAAATAAAATTGAATAACAATAAACAAGATACATCTTAGTTGAAGCGACTTATATTGACTACTGCTTCAAAGTATGCTACAAATATAGCTTTTGTTTGCAGCGTCGTAAGACCTAAAATTTAAAATCGTAAGTATTTCCTATTGTTGTTGTTATTGTAGCGATGAGGACACTCCTCGAAGGTTGTAGGGAGTGTTATGGATGTTGGTGGTTCTTTGCCGGATGCAGATCCGGTACGTTCAGGTAACAAGCACCATTAAGGTACCAGCCCAGCCATTTCGGGAATGATATATTATGACCACATGACTTTGGACTTTCTTCAAAATTTGTAGGCCAGTGTTACTTTTCATGCTTTTGTCCTTCAATTAGATTATTTCCCACAAGTCCCAAAGGAAGCTCCTTTAAGAGTCCCAAGTGCCCTGGTGATTAGTTGGTTTAAGCGATTTTGCCAGATTCGTTACAAGTCACTCCAGTCACTCTGTTTGGCGAGTGGAGGTCAAGTCTTCCTCCACCTGCCTCTCTCAACTCAGCGGAGATCATTCCTCTCCTATTTTTTTAAGCTGCGCTGTGGTAATAAAATACTTTCTTGGACGGAGCGCCTTCGTCCATTCCATAACATGACCTAGCCATTGAAGCTTTGGGTTTTTATTAGCTGCACTATCGTCATATCTGCGTAAGCTCATGCAGCTCATAATTATGCCTCGTTCGATACTCACAATCGGCATTGCAGACAGGACCATAAATCTTTCGGAGAACATCAGGACAGGTAAGATGATCGACTTGTATGGCGAGACTTCGGTTCGTCGAGAGGGGACTTTACTTTTAAATTTCCTACTCTGCCCAAAACAGAACTTGCTAGCAAGAGCTTTTCCGTTTGATTTCTAGGCTTATTTTGTTTTTCCTCCCAAACAGATGAAATACTTCGCCTCGAATGTATGTATATCCACAACAGTTGTGTGGCTGCGAAGATGCGAATTCGCCGATTACTTTTTTCTTGGACCATGATTTTATTAATTGTCACATACTTGTACACCCCAGCAAACAACTGCTCGATCTTGCCTTGCAGCAGAGGGCGCTAAGGAAACATATCCCAAAGCAATCCGATGGAATTCGGCACCTTCTCATGAAGCCACTGGATGTAAAAAATCTTAAGGAGGCCCAATCCTTACAGAATCGGTGAACATTTTTACTAGGTCGCTCCCGCTGAACCCCGTTATCAAAATACACTATCCAACCCTTAGAAAAGAAGAAAATGTACTGTTAGGGGATCCAAGCGTCACTATGGCCCAACTGTACTTGTCCAGAATCAACCAAGACATAAGTTATGTATATCTTGAATGCGATGTGGTTCTACCATCATCAGCCATCTTTTCAATATTAATGTGGAACCTTTGTCTCTAATAGTAATATCCCCATGGTCAAACTCTGTTGGAACTGCTAGTTTCCTTAGGGACTTCGATGACCTGTTGTATGGCATTAGGCACTGTTATCACAACAACAACAAACATGGTTTATATAAGAGCATCTCATTCTGATCTAATGACAATGTTATAATTCCTATAGATTTTTGCGTGGTCAGTCTTAAGTGCTACTTCAGGAGAGATCTGGGCCGTATAGTTCTCTTTTGATTTGTTGATTACCATGGACATCTTTTCGTTGCTATTTAGTATGCTTGAACAGAACATTCACCTTTGATCACACCTCAATAGAAGTTGCAGGCCTTCAAATCTTCGTCCTATTCGTTCCTTGTGTGTTAGTCTGCCAATATTTAAATTATAGTATAGAGGAATCTGATACAGAGGTCGCATATAGTATTCTGAGATTTCTCACCGCATAACATTTGTAAAGTTGCGGCGTCTATGTTAATGTATAGACAAGTTTCGAATGTTAATCTTGTTCTTAAAAATAAGAGTCACAGCAGTTATGATAATATTGCAAAATTTGCTGTTGTCCTGCTGGCTCGAGGTCTTAATAAAACGCAAATGTTTTTTATACCGAAATATATTGGTATAAAAAACAATTGCGATTTATTAAGACTTCGAGGCAGCAGAACAACAGCAAATTATATACAACAAAGGTCGTCAAAAACTTTAAGATATTGCAAAAGTTTCATCTAATATGACGGACGTTCGACATTCTGATATATTGAACTCACTCCCCTTTCCATCGAAAGAAGATGTAATGCGATAATAAGGAATGATATACTAAGCCAATTGAGGCGTCGTAGTTTAGCATTTTATCAATTTGTTCGGAAATGTCTATGTATCACTTTTAAGTCAAGTTTGAATGCCCCCGTCAGGTTTAAGAGACGATACTGCACAGCAATATGTATGGTAGTTCTTGAAACTGTGCTCTGTAAATTCTCGTAAGCAGCCACACTGATTTAACCTATTAAGATCCTGTGAAGAAGAAGATATTCGAGACTCAAAAGTATTCGATACCTTCCAAACAAGAAAAAACAATCGCCATACATTAAACCATAATTGAAAAAAGTCAAGTTGCCTAATGAATTTAAAATGCATGCAGATATTAAAAAAAAAATTTGACAAAACATGCAATGACAAAAATAAGTAACTAATAAAAATAACTGAACATCAAAACCACAACAGCCACACGAACAAACAAAACGCCTAACGCAACAGATCTAAATTATTTAAATATAATTAAATTTAATTAAGAAATAGAAATGTGGATAAACCACAGCTGAGATGAGGTGCGCACGCAGGAGTTGATGCCGGGATATCATCATAAAATCGAAATAGAGATAAGTACAAGAATCAGGAGATTTAAGAACACCATAATTGCTTCGAACATGCTTCTTTGCGGTGTATGTGTTGTTAAATCAAGACACGTAAAGCGGATTAGGTTAAAGTTAAGCTGGTCAGCCTATAAAGATCTCACACATACTGAATGATGTATCTACGGTTATCGTCACGCATTCGAACGCATCTTTTTAGTTTAAGTGTGTGTGTTTGCTGCGAACCAAACGTTTAAGCAAGCGTTCGGCGAGAGCACTTCTCAACATAACAGTCATGTTGAATAAGAGCAATTATTGCAATTTAAGGAAAACGCAAGCAAGTCTGTTTTATTTTCATTTCATACACGCGTCTAGCCAGGAGATGATGCAACAAAACGGATTAAGAAGGCATGTACATATATTTCTATCTATCTATTTGTCTTCTATATACACATATGTATGTCCATCGCGCCCACGGACTCCACAACCACTCATTCGATTTAGTTAAAAATTTAACATGCATAAATGTAAATAAATGTAAGGCGTGATAAACTCTGAAGAGATTTGAGTTCAAGCTCAACCAGGAGAGAGAACGGTTTCACCTTCTAAATGTTTTTATACTCAGCTAAGCAAAGCTAACAGAGCATATTAATTTTGCTCCCATAACGGTACCCCGTAACGACATAAACTAAAAGAGATATAGACTTCCATATATCAAAATGATCTGGGCGAAAAAAGAAATTTATTTAGCCATGTCTACTACTTACACTTCCATTACCTCGTTTATCTTCCATCGATACCTTATACCTTATAGCCCAAAAGCGGGGTACAAAATCTCAAAGGACTTCAGAAATTGATTAGGTTGCAGGACAGTTACGTCAACTCTGTTTTAACTCGCCATTAAAATTCCAAGAAGGCTGTGGCTGTGCGGTCATATAATTCTCGTTTATTATTATATTTCCTAGACTTGAGGTTTTAGAAATAAGTTAAAAAAATTCAGTTAATCTGGCAACCTCGTTATAATCTTAATACAAGCTTTGCTGTACCGAGAGTCTTTAAACATATTTTCATTTACTAAAATGCAATCAAATATGAACGAAAGACACATTTAGACACATTTTTTGATATTTTCAATACGGGACTAGACTTATAAAGAGGTATTACTTACAGCGAATGTCCCGCTACTTAGCAGTAAGAAAAAAAATTTCTCGCTGCTTTAAAATATATAGTTTCATTTTACCGCTAACATTGTTCCTTCTGACTTCATATAGCTAAAATGCAGGATAATCTTTGTTAAATTTAGCCTTTCAAAAAAGTCCTTGACATTTTCAAGGCTGATTATCCGACTATCACAAAAAATTATTATTTTTTTTTCGTAAAAGTCCACTGCCAATAATAATAAAATAACAGACATTAATAATATGTCGTTACTAATATTTTCCTTAATGAAACCAACTTCATTGTTCATAAAATCTTGCACGCACGAGTCATATATGTACATATGTACATATTCATCACGAAACAACGCACACATATAAATGCAGCAAAAAAACAAAATGAATGAGAACTCTTTCGAAATATGATATTAACGTGAATAATTTTATCATATTTAGTGCACACATTTCGTTTTCGATTACTCCAGCATAACCCTCCTCGTGCACTTAACGACCCATTTATTGAATAACGGCGTATTCAATACGTGGCACCAAAATTTTATCGCGCACAAATATGGAATATGCACTTTTTTTATGGCCAAATGAAAGCAAAGTTTCATATGCACATACCAGCGATGCCAATCCTGTAAGGATCTCGCTCTTACACTGTGTTTTTATACTCAGCGTGCTTTGCACATAGAGTATATTAACTTTGATTGGATAACGGTTCGTTGTACAGGTATAAAAGAATCGAGATAGATATAGACTTCCGTATATCAAAATCATCAGTATCGAAAAAAAATTTGATTGAGCCATGTCCGTCCGTCCGTCCGTCCGTTAACACGATAACTTGAGTAAATTTTGAAGTATCTTGATGAAATTTGGCCTGTAGGTTCCTGGGCACTCATCTCAGATCGCTGTTTAAAATGAACGATATCGGACTATAACCACGCCCACTTTTTCGATATCGAAAATTCGAAAAACCGAAAAAATGCGATAATTCATTACCAAAGACGGATAAAGCGATGAAACTTGATAGGTGGGTTGACCTTATGACACAGAATAGGAAATTAGTAAAATTTTGGACAATGAGCGTGGCACCGCACACTTTTAAAAGAAAGCAATTTAAAAGCTTTACAAGCTGTCATTTGGCAGTGGTTGAAGATATCAAGATGAAATTTGGCGGGAAAGTTACCACTATTACTATATATGTGCTAAATAAAAATTAGCAAAAACGGATGAAGAACACGAGCTCTTTAAAAAAAATTATTTAAAAGTCAAATTTTAACAAAAAATTGAATAATTTTAGAGTATATAAGTAAATTATGTCAATAATCAATTCCAGTAATGATATGGTGCAACAAAATACAAACACAAAAGGAAATTTCAAAATGAGCGTGGCTCCGCCCTTTTTCATTTAATATTTCTAGAACACTTTTAATGCCATAAGTCGAACAAAAATTTACCAATCCTTGTGAAATTTTGTAGGGGCATAGATTCTATGATGATAACTGTTTTCTGTGAAAATGGGCGAAATCGGTTGAAGCCACGCCCCGTTTTTATACTCAATCGACCGTCTGTCCTTCCGCTTGGCCGTTAACATGATAACCTGAGCAAAAATCGATATATCTTTACTAAACTTAGTTCACATACTTATCTGAACTCACTTTATCTTGGCGTAAAAAATGGCCGAAATCCGACTATAACCAAGCCCACTTTTTCGATATTGAAAATTACGAAAAATTAAAAAAATGCCATAATTCTTTACCGAATACGAAAAAGGGTTAAAACATGGTAATTGGATTGGTTTATTGACGCAAAATATACCTTAGAAAAAACTTTCTAAATTGGATGTGACACCTACCATATTAAGTAGAAGAAAATGACAAAAGTTCTGCAGGGCGAAATCAAACGCCCTTGGAATCTTGGCAGGAATACTGTTCTTGGTATTATATATATACATAATTATCGGTACCCTACAGATGATGTTCTGGGTCACCCTGGTCCACATTTTGGTCGATATCTCGAAAACGCTTTCACATATACAACTACCACCACTCCCTTTTAAAACCCTCATTAATACGATTAATTTGATACCCATATCGCACAAACACATTATAGAGTCACCCCTGGTCCACCTTTATGGCGGTATCTCGAAAAGGCGTCCACCTACAGAACTAAGGATCACTACCTTTTAAATGGCATCCACCCATAGAACTATGACCCACTCCCTTTTAAAATACTCTGTAATACCTTCCATTTGTTACCCATGTCATACAAACACATTCCAGGTTTACCCTAAATTCATTTTCCTACGTGGTGATTTTTCCTTATTTTGTCTCCAAAGCTATCAGCTGAGTATGTAATATTCGGTTACATCCAAACTTCGCCTTCCCTACTTGTTCCATATATGTACGAAATCCCGCAAACGCAAAGGTCGAGAGGATTCGAATCTCTAAGTACATGTATGTATGTCTACGCTAAAACATATTGTCAATGTGTGCCTTTATAGGTTCCACCAAAATTTTTATGTTTATTTGGATGCAGTGTAAAACGTTAAAATAAAAGTGAATACATAAAAATCTTATAGAACATAAAACGAAATTTTCACCTCCAGCTACAGCGACTGGTCTATCTGTGTGAGCAAATAAAGCAATCGGTTTGCGTAATGTGCCAATGTCAGCACAGTCAGTGCTATTATATTTACAATTTTTATTACTTTCTTATTGGGTGTAATCTCGGGTGACCGCAAAAATATAGTGGCTGGAGTATTTGGGTCAAATTAAAGGGCTGTCACATTTGAAGTTTGGCTATTTAATAACAAATGCAAAATCACTTTTATGGTGGCGGCTCAGAAAAAAGATATAAAATTAAAATATTCATCGCCCATTGATATTGGGTAATATTACTTTTTGTCTTGTCCCTTAAATCAGGAGAAAGTAATTGAAAAAACTTACATCGAAGTTCTGTGAGGCCCTGCGGAACGGCAAGTAAATCAAAGTAAACCTGACATGGGTATCTAAACTCATACATGTTTGACACATTTTTTCAAATTAACCCTGAGCGGCGGCCACCGTGGTGTGATGGTAGCGTGCTCCGCCTACCACACCGTATGCCCTGGGTTCACACCCCGGACAAAGCAACATCAAGATTTTAGAAATAAGGTTTTTCAATTAGAAGAAAATTTTTCTAAGCGGGGTCGCCCCTCGGCAGTGTTTGGCAAGCGCTCCGGGTGTATTTCTGCCATGAAAAGCTCTCAGTGAAAACTCATCTGCCTTGCAGATGCCGTTCGGAGTCGGCATAAAACATGTAGGTCCCGTCCGGCCAATTTGTAGGGAAAATCAAGAGGAGCACGACGCAAATTGGAAGAGAAGCTCGGCCTTAGATCTCTTTGGAGGTTACCGCGCTTTACATTCATTTTTTTTTTTTTTTTAAAATAACTTACCATTCTGCAAGTAGGCCTTAGAATCTCAACTGTTCTATCTGAATTATGAATTAATATTTCGATGCTTTTTGCCTTAGACCCATGTTGTTGTTGTTGTAGCGATAAGGAGACTCCCCGAAGGCCCAGGGGAGTGGTATCGATATTGATGGCTCTTTGCCGGATGCAGATCCGGTACGTTCCGGTACCAAGCCGGACCATCTCAGAAACGATGTGACCTTCTAGGCCATACCGCCCTCCCACCCCCTAAATCCATGAGGATTTCGGGGTCGCCAGAGCCTTGGCTGTTAATGAAATAGGATTCGCCACGGATAGGTGAAGGTGGCAAAGTTTATACCGTTTAGTTCGTTCCATGAACTCACTATTTATGGGTTATCTTGCCTGCAGTCTATAGCTGCCCCAAGTTTGAAGCGTATTGGGTGATAAGGCACTCTGCCTCTCTCATAGGTAAATCATTAATGTTTATTTATAGCCCTCACTACGTGACCAGAAACTCATCAGAGTGTAATGTAAAAGAGCTTTTTGCAGCATGGGACAGTCCTTTCCAGTTTCTGCCGGTCTGGGGCATTGCCATGGGGAATATATTTTAACGCTGTGATGTTATCTCACGAGCTCTCCGTTTTTTAACAGCAGGACTCCTTCGATTGCAGGTGTGCCAACCTCCGCTATACAGTCGATGAAGTGCTTGTCCAGATTTCACATATGTGTCTAGCAGCCCTGTTGGTAAAATATCTGGTGCTGAACTGGTGCATATGAAGTGCACGCGGGACCATACCTAGTTCGCTTTAAATCTCCTTTACATTCTTTCAACTGGATAATTTAGCATGGCAATGTTCTAGGTGGTGAATTTGTGCCTCTCTGCTTTATTTTTTCTTTAGTTCCTGGTACTTTATATCCAGGTTAGGCTGAATAATGTTCGGTTAATAAAATCCTCACATATACTGATTATGTATATAGTGCTTGCTACCAGAATTTGTTTGACGCCCAAACGGAGGATCCCAAATCAGGTACCAGGACTTTTGCTGTAGAATAAATCCATCCTCTTTGCAAATACTAGATGTATTCTCGGGCCTTGCTAATTTGTCGTGATCTTGCAACTCTGCCGCCCCTAATATTTGGAGCATTGACCTGGTGAGCGCAGGACCCGAACACAGAATGTGCTCAACCATTTCTTCCAACACCTCGCACTTCCTACACCTGCTGGTACTGAGGAGGCCTTACTTAGAAGCATGTGCCGCCAGAAGGCAGTGTCCAGTTAGAATGCCCATCGTGAGCCAGAGATATGAGATATGAGCCACCTTGTCTAACGTAGTAGGCTTTGCACACGATCTTAGAAATTTTGCAACACCGCGCTTTTTTCAACGTCCTTCCAGCTTGATAGATCATATGCAAACTCTGTCTCCTTTGTATTTTCCCAAACTTATTTCAGCGAGTGTTGCACTACCTTTGCCAATTTATCAGACTTAACTTGTGGCAACACTGATCACAGCATATGTCTGTTGCCAACAACGTTATAAATACTGGCTCTAAGAAGGGTTGTGTTGTATGTTCTCTTAAATAGTAAGTGCAGCGCCATTGCGCCATGAGGAGTCTTTTTCGAACCGAACTAGAAAAAAGCATAAAAACGCCAGCAAACAGTAAAAACTCGCGCACACTAAAACACTAAAGGGAGTTAACGCTGATGGACATTTTTGTAACACAGTGTGTGTATGTATAAATACGGTAGAAAGTTTGGTTCCAAACTGACTTTTGATTTACGTTTTGTCATTAATCCAACAGAATATAACCCGTGCCGCGTTTCAGTACTATGCGCAGCTTTGGCTATTCTTAGCGCAGCACACCATTCGTTTCAACTGTAAACCATGCGCTAAGTTGCAAATATGTACTGCGAATTCATGCAACACATACTTGCTCCCCACAAGCTTTGTGGTCTATGTTTTTGTGGCATTGCTTTGTGACCGCACAAAAACTTGGTGCATACCTACCACTACTAGAGTTACAAAAACAATTAAAGTTACAGGTACGAGTATGTTACATAGGGTATTATTACCTCTGACTAACGGGTGCTATTGCAAGTAACACATACCTTCGCATCGACCGAATGCTGCAAATTACATACACATTTTCTAAATGCAATGGGAACATTAGTAACAATGTAAAAGGATGCTCGTATGCATACACACTAAGCTGGATTTGTGCATGAATGATTTGCATCGATTTTTGGATAGGCTTTGGGCTCAGGAAAAAAAGTTCCACCAAGCATACCCAAAAAAATAATTTTCGAGCCTGCAAAATTTGAGTTTTTTGACTTTTTTTCTTTGATTTTTAAGGTTTTTTTCATGACCTACTTAAAAAAGTTTCATTTGATTTTAAAATTTTCATGTATACCCTGTCCGTCTCAAAATTGTCCGCTAAAAACTTTGGCGATAACATTTTTTTGAAAAAAAAAAAAAAAAAATATATATATATATTTTTTGGGTTTTGAAGAGTGTTTTGGTGAAAAAATTTATTTTTTCGCCATTTTTTTTTAAGGGTTTGTTCAGAAACGTGCAAAAGTGTTGCCGAAGAAAACGAATTTCTCTCATAGTACCTATCCCATTTAATATTATGCGATAAAAACGTTGGCATTAACAGTTTTAAAAAAAAATATATTTTTTTGGTTTTTGGGACTTGTTTTGGTGGAAATCGATTTTTTTCATAATAATAATTATACCAAAATGATCAGGGGACGAGCTGAGTTGATTTAGCCATGTCCGTTTGTCCGTTTGTTTGAACGAAAACTAGTCCCTCAATTTTTGAGACATCTTGATGAAATTTGGTAAGCAAGATTTCAGGTAAGAGGATTTTCACCTTTTTTGTCGAAATCGATTTTTAGTCCGATTTAGACGATTTTTTCAGTTAATGCCAACGTTTTTATCGCATAATTTTAAGTGGGATAGGAACTATGAGAGAAATTCGTTTTCTTCGGCAACACTTTTGCACGTTTCTGAAGAAATCCTTAAAAAAATGGCGAAAAAATAAATTTTTTCACCAAAACACTCCTCAAAACCCAAAAAATATTTTTTTTTTTCAAAAAAACTGTTATCGCCAAAGTTTTTAGCGGACAATTTTGAGTCGGACAGGGTATACATGAAAATTTGAAAATCAAATGAAACTTTTTTAAGTAGGTCATGAAAAAAACCTTAAAAATCAAAGAAAACAAGTAAGGAAGGTTAAGTTCGGGTGTAACCGAACATTACATACTCAGTTCAGAGCTATGGTGACAACATAAAGGAAAATAACCATGTAGGAAAATGAACCGAGGGTAATCCTGGAATGTGTTTGTATGACATGTGTGTCAAATGGAAGGTATTAAAGAGTATTTTATGAGGGAGTGGGCCATAGTTCTGTAGGTGGACGCCATTTAGGGATATCGCCATAAAGGTGGATCAGGGTTGACTCTAGAATTTGTTTGTACGATATGGGTATCAAATGAAAGTTGTTAATGAGTATTTTAAAAGGGAGTAATCCTTAGTTCCATAGGTGGACGCCGTTTCGAGATATCGCCATAAAGGTGGACCAGGGGTGATCCTAGAATTTGTTTGTACGATATGGGTATCAAATGAAAGGTGTTAATGAGTATTTTAAAAGGGAGTGGGCCTTAGTTCTATATGTTGACGCCTTTTCGAGATATCGCCATAAACGTGGACCAGGGGTAACTCTAGAATGTGTTTGTATGATATGGATATCAAATTAAAAGTATTAATGAGGGTTTTAAGAGGGAGTGTCCCTTGGTTGTATATGTGAAGGCGTTTTCGAGATATCGACCAAAATGTGGACCAGGGTGATCCAGAAAATCATCTGTCGGGCACCGACACGAACAGTATTTCTTCCAAGATTCCAAGGGCTTTTGATTTCGCCCTGCAAAACTTTTTCATTTTCTTCTACTTAATATGGCAGGTGTCACACCCATTTTACAAAGTTTTTTTCTGAAGTTATATTTTGCGTCAATAGACCAATACAATTACCATGTTTCATCCCTTTTTTCGTAGCTGGTATATAATTATGACATTTTTTTCATTTTTCGTAATTTTCGATATCGAAAAAGTGGGCGTGGTCATAGTCGGATTTCGGCCATTTTTTACACCAATACAAAGTGAGTTCATATAAGTATGTGAACTGAGTTTAGTAAAGATATATCGATTTTTGCTCAAGTTTTCGTGTTAACGGCCGGGCGGAAGGACGGGCGGTCGACTGTGTATAAAAACTGGGCGTGGCTTCAACCGATTTCGCCCTTTTTCGCAGAAAACAGTTATCGTCCTAGAATCTAAGCCTCTACCAAATTTCACAAGGATTGGTAAATTTTTGTTTGACTTATGGCATTAAAAAAGTCCTAGACAAATTAAATGAAAAAGGGCGGAGCCACGCCCATTTTGAAATTTCCTTTTGTGTTTGTATTTTGTTGCACCATATCATTACTGGAGTTGAATGTTGACATAATTGACTTATATACGGTAAAGATATTAACTTTTCTTTTAAAATTTGAATTAAAAAAATTTTTTTTTAAAAAGTGGGCGTGGTTGTTCTCCGATTTTGCTAATTTTTATTAAGCAGACATATAATAATAAGAGTAACGTTCATACCAAATCTCATCATGATATCTTCAACGACTGCCAAATGACAGCTTGCAAAACTTCTAAATTACCTTCTTTTAAAAGTGGGCGGTGCCATGCCCGTTGTCCAAAATTTTACTAGTTTTATATTCTGCATCATAAGTTCAACTCACCTTCCAAATTTTATCGCTTAATCCGTATTTGATAATGAATTATCGCACTTTTTCGATTTTTCGAAATTTTCGATATCGAAAAAGTGGGCGTGGTTATTGTCCGATATCGTTCATTTTAAATAGCGATCTGAGATGAGTGCCCAGGAACCTACATACCAAATTTCATCAAGATACCTCAAAATTTACTTAAGTTATCGTGTAAACGGACAGACGGACGGACGGACGGACGGACATGGCTCAATCGAATTTTTTTCGATACTGATGATTTTGATATATGGAAGTCTATATCTATCTCGATTCCTTTATACCTGTACAACCAACCGTTATCCAATCAAAGTTAATATACTCTGTGAGCTCTGCTCAACTGAGTATAAAAAGTAAAAAAACTTAAATTTTGCAGGCTCCAAAATTATTTTTTTGGGTATGCTTAGTGGAACTTTTTTTCCTGAGCCCCAAACCTATCGAAAAATCGATGGCGCAATATAGGTTAATAAATCGACCCAGCTTAATACACACACATAGACACAAACACACATAAATACACTGTTACCTCTACAAATATTTCATTGTTGTTGCTCAAAAGTAGAGTGCTTCAGCGGGTGTTTTCCGATCCGCAGTTGGCTTTTGCTTGAAGCTAAGCTCTAGTTTACATATGTATCTGTTCATGCACGCAGATACATACATAATTGTATATGCATTTGAAAACTTCTGCAGGATATGTTGCTCCATTCTACTTTGGGTTTCCCCTTAAAGAAGTTCGTGCGTTTGTTGGTATTACGGGTGTTCTTTACTACCACTGGGAAAACGTAACGTTGGGCCTGCGCACAGTGGGTTGTTTTGGTGGAGACATTGAACGATGTTTACTATGTCTTAAACATCAAGTCAGCCGGTCATTCCAACTGCTAACTACAAGGTAAGCTAGGCGACTGCCTACTTGATGTTCATTATACAGTGGGGATCTCCTTCTCCTTCTGAGAAGTTCCTACACCAATGCTAAAGTTCGCAGAATAACGTCAATGTGTATAAAAGATCGTGGTGGAAAACTCGCAAAAGTTCACGCAATATTCGAAGAATGCTTTCGTTGCAGAAATACACTTTGTGTGTTCGCCAAACACTCCTTAGGGACAATATTGTTTATGAAAACTTTAAGCTTGTGAATTTTAGTCGCCTCCCAAGACAGTCGTGCCTTACCGTTTATATTATAAGTTCCCTAACACGTCACTGCGTTTTGACTTCTAGAATACCGGTACATGCCAATTCTTATGAGCTTTGGTAAGACAATTTATGACAGTAACTGTTTGCTGATAAACATGGGCAAAATCTATAGGAAGCCGCGCCTACTTTTTATCCTCAACGGTACGTCTGTCCTTCCGTCCGTAACAATAACTTGGGCAAAAATCTCTTACAAACTTAGTACGCGAGCTTATATTGGGTCACGGTATATCAGTATTGAACTTAAACTATCATTACGCCCACTTTTTCGATATCGAAAAGTTATTAAAATCGCAAAAGTGCGATAATGTATCATCAATTACTGATGACATAGTGAAATATGGTGAGTGGAATAACCTAAATTTGCAAAATTAAGTTCTTTTTTAACTTTGGAAAATGGGCGTGTCACTGTCTACAATTTGCAGAAGAAAATTTTTAAGTTTTGCAAGCCGTTATTTAAAAGCGGTGGTATGGCTCTTGATATTATATGTATATCTGAAAAAAACCAGCCGGCGACCACGCTCATCGTTATCATTAATTGACGCTTAACTGCCTGGAACATTTAGGATGTCACGCCAACTATCTCTGTTGTGTAATAACTGACGCCAATTGGGAGTAAAAAGGGAGACCATGTCATCTCTAACCTGCCTGTCCCAACTCAGTGGACGTCTCCACCTGCGTTAAAATACGGCTGGCTTCCATTCGTTTACAATCTTCATATATGCCTAAAGCTTATACAGCTTACTATTAGACTTGCCTTACTTGGACACCATAGAAAACAACTCCTTGATCTAGCCCCGTTTCCAAGAGGGATAATAAAACATCTCCGCAGGCACTATGAAGAGATTCGGCACCTGTTTACGCAGCCTTTTGACACAGATAAACATAAGGAGACCCTAAGAAAATCCACGCAGAACCAGTAAATACCTCAGCTAAGTCAAGCCCGGTCGATTTTTAAGTAACTTCTCACTGATCTACAAACGTGAAAATTTACACATAGGTTAGAACACCGTGACAATGCAACAAAAGGAAAAAATTCGTTAGGTGGCGCACGGATCGAAATAATTAGATAAGAATTTGAAAATTTTCAAAACAGCTTTTAAGTAACTTCTCGATGAGCTAGACACTTGAAATTTCAAACTTAATTCAGAGGTCGATGACACGATACAAAAAGATTCGCTAGAGGCGCACGGGATGAGATATTTAGAAAAATCATACGAAACGGAGGGACTTTTGGGATTGATTTTTATGTAAGTTCTCATTGAGCTACAAGCGTAAAACTTCACAGATAGGATAGGTAGGTAGGTTGAACTGGCCGGTCCATGAGGACCTCACATAGACTGATTGAGTCCGTAGTGTTACCAGAAGTTTGTTTTAACGACCAAACTGAAAAACCCTATCAAAAATCAGGACATATGTTATAAAATAACCCCGTCCTCTTAGCAAATACTAGAAGCTTCCTAGGACTTAAGCCACTTGCTGCTTCTAGATCTGACAGCTGTATCACTCCTAATAGCTGGAGTCTTAGCCTGGCAAGTGCAGGGCACGAGCACAGAACGTGCTCGATCGTTTCCTCCTCCAACCCGCACTTCCTACATCTGCTATCACTAACCAAGCCTAGTTTAAAGGCATGTGACGCCAGAAGGCAGTGTCCAGTCAGAATACCCGTCATGAGTCTACAGTCTTCTCTTTTTAATGATAGGAGCAACTGTGTTAGTCTAAGGATGTAAGACCTACACATAATCTTCGACACTTTACAGCCCCGCGCTTGAACCCACGCCTTTCCCGCTTGGTCGATCATGTGCACCTCTCGCCTTCGCTTAATCTCGCCCAATCTAATTGGGATATCTGCGGAGCAAGCTTCAAGGGATGCGCCCTTTTTAGCTAGTTCATCCGCTTTTTCATTCCCATCTATTCCCATATGCCCTGGGACCCAATATAGATGTATTCTTCTCCCTGTCCCGATTCTCTCCAGAGACTGCTTACACTCTAACACGCATTTAGATGTTGTGCTATGCGAGATTATTGCCTTAATTGCTGCTTGACTGTCAATATAAAAGTTAACACGGTTGCAGCTTAAGCTATTCTCTTCCAGGGTTTCTACTGCTTTGGTTACGGCTAATATTTCCGCTTGGAAAACGCTACAGTAATCCGGCAGCCTGTAGGATCTGCTTATTTCCGGATCAGCGCAGTATACCGCAGACCCTACTCCTTCCACTACTTTGGAACCTTCGGTGTACACATGTATCGCCTCGTCCGCCATTTGCGCACCCTTGCGCCAACCGCCCACCTCTATTGTGGCCTTAAGATCTCCCTCGAAGCGCAGATAGGGAATCATGTAGTCTGTTCGTCTTGTGATTGATGACGCTATACTACTATGGCCATATGGTCGGCGCTCAAGCTGCCCGAAGCACCGAGCCTGGTTCCGGTCGTTAACGCTTTGTTCTTTGCTACCAGGTCTACAGGTGGGATGTGCAAAATGGCATACAGTGCAGCCGTCAGGGTTATTTTCAGGGCTCCCATAATGCTAAGCATCGATAGTCTGCATACCCCCTCTAATTTTTGAGGTATGTTGTTTTTTGTGTGGCTTTCCACCAAACAAGAACTCCATAGTATAGAATAGGGCTTACAATCGCTGTAAAAACCCAATGAGAAAGAGGGGGCGATAGGCCCCACGTAAACCCCAGCATTCTTTTACATGCGTAGAGTGCCGTTGAGGCCTTCTTGACCCTCTCCTCCACGTTGAGCTTCCATGACAGCTCTAGGCTGATTCCTAAATATTTTGTGCAAGGTTTCTCCTCTAAGGTCACCCCTCCTAACTTAGGCCTGGTCCAATTTGGGACCTTGTACCTCTTTGTAAACAAGACCATATCCGTCTTCTCCGCATTGACTTTCAACCCGACATTAGATGCCCAGGTATGAATATCGCGAAGCGCCCGATCCATCAAAGAACTAATCGTTGGAAGGCACTTTCCACTTATGACAATAGCAACGTCATCTGCGTAAGCCGTAAGTTTTACGGGTCCCTCATCGAATTGCCTGAGCAGTTGGTTGATGGCCAGCGTCCACAGCAGAGGTGATAGCACCCCTCCCTGCGGCGTGCCCCTGTCCACTGATTTCGTGGCCTCGTACAATCCCCATTGTGATGTAATCTTTCTGCAATTTAACATGCAGCCGATCCATCTGATTAAGGCAGGATGTACTTTAATGTAATTAAGATCATCCATAATCGCCCATTTTGCAACATTATTGAAAGCCCCGGCAATGTCCAAGAATACTCCTAGAGCATACTCCTTATATTCAAGGGATTTCTCTATGCTTATTACCACCCTATGCAATGCGGTGTCTACCGACTTGCCTTTGGTGTACGCATGCTGTGTTGTGGAGAGCAGCTTTTCATCCACGTTGGACTTTATGTACACATCTATCACCCTCTCAAAGGTTTTGAGCAGAAATGATGTTAAGCTAATGGGTCTATAGTCCTTGGAATACATGTGACCGATCTTCCCCGCCTTTGGTAGAAAAGCTACACGAGCAGTTCTCCAAGAGTGCGGTACATGATTCAGTCGTATGCACCCATCGAATATTATTTTAAGCCATTCCACGACCGCCCTACTTGAGACTTGTAGCATGGCCGGGAATATACTATCTGGGCCCGGCGATTTAAACTTAGAAAACTTCTTCACTGCCCACTCGATCTTGGTATCGGTCACCAAGCCCGGCACTACTAGCTCCGTGATCGGAGTGCGAGTGATGTCTGCTGGCTCCTCTAAACCGTCTACCGATGGGAAATGTGTATCGAGAAGCACCTCAAGGGATTGCTCACTATTACGTGACCATTCCCCGTTCCCTTTCTTTATTAGTCCCTGGACTATGTTTCCCTTTGCTAGGACTTTTTTCAACCGTGCTGTTTCGCTGGAGCACTCTATGTCCGTACATAAACTTTTCCATGAGTTTCTCTTCGCCCTGGTAATTTCACGCTTGTAGATCCTCAGTAGATCCCTGTACTCGTCCCGACACGCTTCGCTTTCCGCGGTCTTTGCGAGCTTAAACATTTCTTTAACCTGTCTTCTTAGAAGACTCAGCTCATTGCTCCACCATGGCGGCTTTGCTTTTCCTCTGAATCTTCTTAGAGGGCAAGCTTTGTTATACGCAGTCATAAGCGTTCTTGTTAGGAATTCATTCGACTCTTCCAGTTCCTCTACATTAGCAACCTCTTTGGGTTGTCCCAGTTTTGTTTCTACATGTTTCTGGAATTTAGTCCAGTTCGTTGACCTAGGGTTTCTAAAGGTTCCTCCCTTCTCTACCCTCTTTAGGGGGATGTTGAAGCTGATATACGCATGGTCGGAGAAGGATGGTCTATCAAGAACCATCCAATCATACCTTGATATATCACGCTCGGAGCTCAATGTAATATCCAGAACATTGCTGGATGTTGGACCAATGTATGTATGGACACTTCCCCTGTTGGCTATCTGCAAATTGGTTTGCAGGATGTAACAAAACAGAGATTCGCCTCTCTCGTTCGTATCTGCTCTTCCCCACGCATTGTGGTACGCATTTGCATCTGCGCCTATGACCAACCGCCCTTTGCGCCCTTCCTCCTGTACTAGCCTTTTGCACTCCATCGGTGGGACCTCCGCAGCATGGGCCATGTAGCAGGACGCCAGGATAAATGCCTGCTTATTCTTTTGCTCAACGGCCACAGCTACGAGATCCTCAGTGGTGTAATTAGGCAGCAAATATGAATGCAGCTGTTTCCTTACCATTACTACAGCTCGCACTCGTCCTTCCGTTTGCGCGTAGTAAACGCCAAACCCGCGCGCGCTAAGTCCAGAAACCATTCCTCCCGATGAGAGCCACGGCTCCTGGATCAGCCCCACGTCAAACGAACCCTCCTCAAGGGTTAGGAGGAGTTCGCTCGACGCCACTTTACTGTGTTGGAGGTTTATCTGTAGGACTCGCAGCACCATTGGGCTGTTTGTCCCCCTCCAGCACCTTTGTCTTGACGTCGTCGTCCTCCCCTTGCCCTTTTGATTTAGAGTATTCGAGGCCCCCTTCAGCCTCTCGTGACTGTTGTGCAGGGTGTTCCTCTGTGCGAGTCACAGCACCATTTAGCGGTTGGTCCTCTTCTAGCACATTCGTGGTGACATCGGGGACCTCCATCTGTCTTTTTTCCCTTAGGCTTTTGAGGTCCTTTCGACTTCGCCCACCTCTAGCGTGTTAGGGTTTTTATCCTCGGGACTTCCTTTCCTGAGTCGCATGTAAATTTTGCCAGTGCCAAAGGACATTTTACCAAGCTGCGTGTACAAAATATCCTCCGCCTGCTTGTTTATTTGGAAGATGTAGAACTGACCATCCTCGGTAGGCCGAGATACAGTAAGTATCTTCCAATCCTGTGTCGGTATGTTCGGATTCTGATTCTGCAGAATTCGCAGTGTATCCTCCGACTTCATCACGCATGGTATCCATACCTTAAATTTTGGTACCGTGGGGATTTGCGCTTTATCCACCACCTCAAACCGCGCGTTCGTGCCTTGCCTTTGGAGGTTTGGAACCACTTCCTCCAGGCACTGCAAGCTCGCGATGTTGTCGCACGCTATCATCTTCACACCGTTATACCATCCCCCCGAATCAAATTTTGGAAGGGGCTTACTTGGTTGTTCCCGCATCATCTTAAGCATTAAGATAATAAGCTCCCTTTCCACAGATCTCCACCTTTCAGTAGTCATTTGTCCGAAAGGACTGCTACGATCAACCAGCGCCACAGTCAGTGACTGCTTTGCCACATCACTCATCTTCTCGGGAAAAGCAGGAGTCTTAGTGTTATCTCCCTTTGGCACCTCCGAGAAAGCCGGAGTCTTAGCGTTAACTCCCTTTAGCGCCTCCGAGAAAGCCGGAGTCTTAGCGTTATCTCCCTTTGGCTTATCTCCTACTTCCTTAATTGGAACTTCCCTCTGACTCGCAGCTTTCGAGGTAGTTGCTACCTCGCTATTGGAGCCCATCTGTCTTACAGCTTTGGGCCTACTTGTCTTGTCTATGCGACTGCCCTGCCTCGCGGCTCTAGGACTGGGTCCTTTCTGCCTCTTGAAAGCAGGCTTATCGCCTTTCGCCGAACGCTGCCTCTTCATTCTGCCATTCGACGCTTCTTCCTCCTCGCACCGATTGCAGAACCGAGGGTTTCTCGCAGCAAACCTTTTGAACTACCTTCGACCTACTTCTACCGTTTCATGGGCCCATTCCAAGCGCTCGATCTCCACTTCTGTTGGGTCGACCACTGCTCCCAAGCGTTGAACAATTCTTAGTGCTACACGGTACTGCGAGAGAGCTCTTTTACTTCCTCTGCTCCGTACCCTTCTCCACTCTTCTACACCGTTTTCATTTGTGTGCTTCTCCAACACGGAGCTCATTGAATCAGCACTACTCTCGCTCCCCGAGTCCGACGCATCGCTTAATTCGTATTTGTCGTCCTTGTATTGCGACTCAGTCCTCCTCTTTACATCGTCCTTATTACAGTCAGTTAATGAGTCGTTCATCTTGGTCGTACGACCACCTGCCCGACAAGGCGGGCTCAGCGGTCCAGAACAGTCCGCCACAGCAGCGCCCCTTGCTGTGGTAAGGCCATTAATATTTTCCGAGGTGGCCCGGTATCGGGAAGGCTCCGTTCGAGTACAGCCGAATTTATCCCCTGGCTGCAAATCGTCCAATAGGCACGGTCCGCATAACACCCTGGATTAGGGGGTTGGCAGTTCTTGGTCACCGACATCCCGCCGCCCTCGTATGAGGCGAAACGGCGTAGATGTCAGTCCTAACCAGCTCCGCCTCATAGTCGGGCGCTATGGAGTTCGGCTAAGCCCTCACACCAACGACAAGGTGCCTACCCTGGTGAGGGCACAGATAGGATAAGACTCTGAGAAAATTTAAGAAAAGGAGAAACAAGTAAAGGTGTCTAAGTTCAGGTGTAACCGAACATTATATACCCAGCGTGAGCTCAATTGTACATTTCATTTCAGATAAATTACTTTTCTAAATAATACGTGGCATCGCCCATTTATAAAAAATGTCTCCACATTTCCTCATACAATAAAACTTGATAAGTAAAATATCTTTTATTCAAAACTACTTTTTTGCTTAGTTATAGCTCATTATCCTAGTCTACGACCCTTTTAAACCTTTAAACTTGTTTTATATCTAAGTTGCCGTGGTCTTAAACCGATCCCGCCCATTATTACTAGAAATATTTTCTGCTATAGGGAAAATTTGTGTACACAATTTCATTACGATATGTTAATTTTTCTTCGAGTTATGGCTCCCGAAACATAGAAAATTAAAATAAAAAAAATAAACGTAAGGCGCGATAACCTCCGAAGAGATCTAAGGCCGAGCTTCTCTTCCAATTTGCGTCGTGCTCCTCTTGCTTTTCCCTGGCCGGACGGGATCTACATGTTTTATGTCGACTTCGAACGGCATCTGCAAGGCAGATGAGTTTTCACTGAGAGATTTTCATGAAGAAATACACCCGGAGCGCTTGCCAAACACTGACGAGGGGCGACCCCGCTTAGAAAAATTTTCTTCTAATTGAAAAACCTTATTTCTAAAATTTTGATGTTGCTTTGCCCGGGGGTGTGAACCCAGGGCATACGCTACCATCACACCACGGTGGCCGCCATAGAAAATTGCTTAGTCATAAAAGGGGCGGTGCCACACCCATTTTCAAATATTTTAGTATTTTCCTATTTAGTATTACAATTCAATTTAGAAGGTAAAATTAAATTAATACAAAGCTCTTTTTCGCTAAGCTATAGCTTACTATTTTCGTCTATGAACATTTTAAAAATCTTTTATATAAAAGTGGGCGTGGGTTTTAAGGGATCTTGTCCCCTTTTTCTAGAAATATTTCCTGCTATAGGGAAAATTTGTGTACCCAATTTTATTACGATCCGTTAATTTTTCTTCGAGTTATGGCTCCCGAAACATAGAAAATTGCTTAGTCATAAAAAGGGCGGTGCCACGCCCATTTTTTAAAATTTGAAGGTTTTCCTATTTATTGTTATAAATCCACTTGGGAAATGAAATACCATTGATATAAAGCTCTTTTTGCAAAAATATAGCTTATTTTATTCGTCCATTATCCGTCTTTTATATAAAAGTGGGCATGGTCCTTAACCTATTTCGTTATTTTTTCTTCAAAACATTCCTTATAGGAGGGAGGGTGGAGCGGTGTGTAGAAGTCCACGAAAGTGGGGAAAGCTTCTGACCGCCATTCACCTGGGAATGGCCAGAGCGATTCTTTTGCATGCGGTTCAAGCAGCTCATTACTGCCGGTAGCTTGCGACCAAGTATCCTCTGGGTAGCCGCTAAACAACCGTTTAGCGGTGAGCTAATGTGAGAAGGCGACAACCTGGCTAGACCACTCTGACATAATCGGTTTAAGGGCTAGCCGGGGGAGATCTCATCGGCAGCGTCTGTACACCTCTAGGTGAGGCTGCAAGCGGGCGTCTGTCTTGGAGGATCGCTATATAAACGTGCAAGTAATATTTTCACACCCACTGAGCGGGTTGTTCGCTCGGCTTGGGACCCGCCACGTAAAACCATACTCCAATGAAATATAACAACAAGCCTCGGATAAATACACGCTCTTTTGATGACTACCATGGCAAACGTTTGAAGGACAATGAATTGAGGGCATGCACCGGGAACGTCCGCTCCCTGAATGGGATTGGTGCAGATTCCCGGCTGGTTGATGTCCTCGTCAAAGCAAAATCTGACATCACCGCCATCCAAGAAATGCGTTGGACGAAGCAAGGAAGAAAGAAGATCAAAAATTGTGACATCTATTGGAGTGGCCATACGAATAAGCGCAGTTTCGGCGTCGGATTCGTGGTGGGAGAGAGACTTTGACGCCAAGTGCTGGCGTTCACGCCTGTGGACGAGCGTCTTGCCGCTATCCGAATAAAAGCAAAATTTTTTAATATATCATTCATCTGCGCCCATGCGCCGACAGAGGAGAAAGACGATGAGGTGAAAGACACTTTTTATGAACAATTAGAACGCATATACGAGCGCTGCCCCTCTCATGATATAAAAGTCGTGCTTGGCGAATTTAACGCCAAGGTGGGCAAAGAAGGTGTTTTTGGCCCTACAGTCGGAAAGTTCAGCCTACACAATGAAACTTCTCCTAACGGAATAAGGCTGATTGACTTTGCCGGTGCTCGAAACATGATCATATCTAGCACGAGGTTCATGCATAAAAAGATACATCAAGCTACGTGGCTGTCTCCTGATCGAAATACTCGCAATCAGATCGATCACGTTGTGATAGGCGGACGGCATGCCTCCAGTGTTTTAGATGTGCGCACGATCCGAGGACCTAACATCGACTCGGACCATTATCTCGCTGCAGCCAAAATACGCACCCGCCTCAACGCGGCTAAAACCAAGGAACAAAAACCACAAGGAAAGCTAGACGTCGAAAAGCTTCAATCACATCAGACTGCCAATGATTTTGCAACTCGACTCTCACACCTGCTCTCTGAGAGCACAACTCATCCTGAAGGAATACAGGAGCAGTGGGAGCATATCTCCAAAGCACTTCGTACTGCCGCCGAGGAAAAAATTGGTTACCGGCGGCCACGAAAAAACAACTGGTACGATGAAGAATGCCGCGTTGCAACCGAAAGAAAAGACACTGCCTACAGGGCTACGTTAAAAGCGAGCGCGACAAGAAAATGTGTGAACGCTATCGTGAGTTGAAAAGGGAAGCGAGACGCCTTTTCAGGAAGAAAAAAGCAGAAGCAGAAAGGCGTGAGTGCAAGGAGCTTGAGCTGCTAGCCACCAGGAATAACACCCGGAAATTCTACCAAAAAATACTGCGACAACCGGAAGGTTTTAAGACCGGGGCAAACTCCTGTAGGAATGAAAACGTAGACCTTGTAACTGACGTACAGAGAGTGCTTAGATTATGGAGGGAATACTTCTCTGCTCTCCTAAATGGAGGCAGCAATTCACCGCGCAGAGATGAAGAACCATATCCCGCAATCGATCATGATGGAATATATGTCACCCCTCCCGATTATGACGAAGTTAGAATAGCAATAACCATATTGAAAAACAACAAGGCCGTGGGTGCTGATGGATTTCCTGCGGAGCTACTCAAGTACGGAGGCGAGGAGTTGGTAAGGCGCATGCAGCAGCTTCTTAGAAAAATATGGGCGGACGAGTGCATGCCCGACGGTTGGAATCTAAGTGTTTTTTGCCCAGTCCACAAGAAGGGGGATACTGCAAAATGCACCAACTATCTTGGAATCAGCCCTGTTAATATCGCATATAAAGTCCTTTCAAGTGTATTGTGCGAAAGATTGAAGCCCACCGTGAATCGGCTGATTGGACCTTATCAGTGCGGCTTCAGACCTGGTAAATCTACCATCGACCAGATTTTCACAATGCGCCAAATCTTGGAAAAATCCCGTGAAAAGAGAATCGACACACATCACCTCTTCGTCGACTTTAAAGCCGCCTTCGACAGCACGAAAAGGAGCTGCCTATATGCCGCTATTTCTGAATTTTGTTTCCCCGCAAAACTTATACGGCTGTGCAAAATGACGTTAAGCAACACTATCAGCTCAGTCAGAATTGGGAAGGACCTCTCCGAGCCGTTTGAAACTAAACGAAGTTTCAGACAGGGTGACGCCCTATCGTGCGATTTCTTTAATTTGATGCTGGAGAAAATTATACTAGCTGCAGAACTTAACGGCACTGGAACAATATACATGCAATTACTGGCATATGCTGATGACATTGATATCATCGGCCTAAACACCCGCGATGTTAGTTCTGCTTACTCCAAACTGGAAAAAGAAGCGGTAAAGATGGGTTTGATGGTGAATGAGGACAAAACGAAGTACCTGCTGTCATCGAGCAAAGAGTCAGCGCATATGCGCCTTGGCAACCACGCTACTGTTGGCAGCCATAATTCCGAAATAGTAAAACACTTCGTTTATTTGGGAACCAGCATCAACACTAGCACAACATCAGCACTGAAAGCCAGCGAAGAACCAATCTTGCCAACAAATGCTACTTTGGACTAGGTAGGGAATTGAAAAGTAAAGTCCTCTCTCGGCGAACGAAAATCATACTCTACAAGTCACTTATCGTACCCGTCCTGTTATATGGGGCAGAAGCATGGACCATGACAACAGCAGATGAAGCGGCTTTGGGAGTGTTCGAGAGAAAAGTTCTTCGAAAGATTTATGGACCTCTACGCGGTGGCGATTGCGAGTACCGAAGAAGATTTAATGATGAGCTGTACGAGCTATACGCGGACATCAACATAGTCCAGCGAATTAAAATGCAGCGGCTGCGCTGTCTAGGCCATGTTATGCGAATGAAAGATGATGCTCCGGCCAAGAAAGTGTTTCTATCAGAACCCGCCTATGGAAGCAGAGGTAGAGGGCGGCCCCCACTCCGTTGGAAGGACCAGGTGGAAAACGATTTAAACTCCCTTGGTGTGACCAATTGGCGCCGGTTGGCGGAGCGAAGGAGCGACTGGCGCGCCTTGTTGGACGGCCATAACCGTTTAGACGGTTAAGCGCCAATTAAGTAAGTAAGTAAGTAAGTAAGTAAGTAAGTAAGTAAGTAAGTAATTCCTTATAGTAAGGGAAACCTCTCTGCCGAATTTTGTTACGACAGATTTAACGACGTTCGATTTATGATTAATAGTATTTGTAAAATTGATTTTATCACAAGTGGGCGGCGCCAAGCCCATTTTTTTCATATTTTTATCAAGAGTCTCAATATCAGTCCACACGTCAAATTCCAACATTCTAGGTGTACTATTTACTAAATAATCAGGTTTTTTGTGTTTTCCAAAATATTATATATATAAAATGTGGGTGTGGTTATCATCCGATTTCGCTCATTTTCAATACCAATATATTCTGGGTCCAGATAAGCTCGTGTACTAAATTTGGTGAAGATATCTGAATATTTACTCAAGTTATCGTGTTAACGGTCAGACGGACAGACGTACAGGCGGACGGACGGACATGGCTCAATAAAATTTTTTTTCGATACTGATGATTTTGATATATGGATCTATCTCGATTCCTTTATGCTGTACAATCAACCGTTATCCAATCAAAGTTAATATACTCTGTGTGGAAAGCACGATGAGTATAAAAAAGTGTACGGATCGATATATTTAGATAAGAGTTTGGAAATTTGGTGTTTTGAGATCGATTTTAAAGTAACTTGTCATTGAGCTACAAACATGAAACCTCAGAAACAGGCACACCGTGACAAAGGAACAAAGGGAGAAAAGAATTTCGTTAAGTGGCGCACGGACTGAAAAAATTAGATAATAATTTGGAAATTTGAAACCGCGTTTTAAGTAATTTGTCGATGAGCTAGAGGCTAAAAATTTAGAGCTTAATTCAGAGGTCGATGACAGCCGATGACACAATACAAAAAGTTTCGCTAGGGGGCGCACGGACTAAAGTATTTAGAAAAATCAAACGGAACGGAAGGAATTTTGGGATTGATTTTTATGTAAGTTCTCATTTAGCTACAAGCGTCAAACTTAACAGATAGGTTAAGACACCGAGAAAATGTAAGAAAAGGAGAAAAAAATAAAATTAAAAAATTTTAAGAATTCCTTTATATAAATCTACAAAAAACAGCGGAAAATGTCTCCTTATATAAAGACATATTCTTGCTAAACTATATATTTTAAATTTTGACATAGAAATGGAAAAAATATTTATGAGAAGTAAAAATATAAAGGTGGAGCGCAATTCATTGACTAATAATATCTCCTTCCCTACCAACTTTCCAAGCCAAGAAATGTGTGCTCCACTTTTATATTTTTACTTCTCATACATTTTTTTTGCAATTTCTATGTCAAAATTTAAAAATCAAAGTTTAGCAAGAATATTTCTTTATATAAGGAGGAAATTTTTGCTGATTTTTGTCCATTTATATAAAGGAAGTGCTTAAAATTTTTAAAATTTTTTTTTATTTATACACAGCTGAGCAGAGCTCACAGAGTATATTAATCTTGTTCGCATAACGGTACCCTGTAATGGCATAAAATAATCGAGATAGTTATAGGCTTATATATATCAAAATTATCTGGGCGGAAAAAGAAATTCATTTAGCCATGTCCGTCCGTCCATCCGTCTGTCCGTAAACACGATAGCTTGAGTAAACTTTGAGGTATCCTAATGAAATTTGGTACGTAAGTTCCTGGGAACTCATCCCAGATCGCTATTTAAAATGAACGAAATCGGATTATAACCACATCCAATTTGTCTATATCGAATATTTCGGAAAACTGAAAAAGTGCGATAATTCATTACCAAAGATGGATAAAGCGATGAAACTTGGTAGGTGGGTTGATCTTATAACATAGAATAGAAAATTAGTAAATCTGTGGACAATGGGCGTGGCACCGCCTACTTTTAGAAGAGGGTAATTTAGAAGTTTTTCTAGCTGTAATTTGGAAGCTGAGTATGAAATGTTCGGTTACACCCGAACTTAGCCTTCCTTACTTGTTAAGTATTACGAGTATTATGTTGTACATAATTCAGGCAACGACTGGGGATATTGAGCCAAATATTTTAATGTCAACGGTGACCAAATCCTGTTTGTTTTTTACCTTAGGTTTTGAACTGATCGGCTCGATCGCACAAAAGTCGTGTTTGAGCGTTTTTACAATTAAGATGACTATTAGTCCAGGAATCATTTTTGTGAGAGCACTTCCCACTCACATCAAAAGAACAGAAAAATCATTTACAAATTTATTTATTTTTTTGTTCCTCGACAATAGAAAATTGTACGCTGTGCCTCGTGCCTATACTTCATTACTCCGCTTCATGCATGATGCACTAAGATTCACATACAACGGAAAATGCTCTGCCGGTTTAATTTTCATTTTGAAATTTATGGTTCATGGCTTAGTGGTGCAATGCCAGGTAAATACAAATTAAACGTGTAGTACACCAAACAAAGAGGCACTCAAGTATATGCGGTCGAAGTTATACGAATATGGATACAGTAAGCTGGCCCAGAAATGAATGTATGTGTTTTAGAAAAATTGTGTGGTTGTGGAGGATCTGGCTTAAGTGCGATTATAATTCGACATAATTAATATCTGCTTGCAAACAACTGCAAATATAAAGTTCTCAAGACCCCTTTTTCCATGCTCCTTTTTCTCTGTGCTATATTTTAACATCTTTTCATCAATTATGCGGTTTTAGTTCATAATTGAAAAAGGTTATTTTTTTCATGCGCTGAGCATGTTTTTATACCCTGCCAAGTATTTTTAAGTACTGATAAATAGCTGCAAGCTGCAATAAGGCACACCCTAATGTAACAATGCGCGTTAGAACCGATGTGTAACTAAATTAACAAAAAAAAAAGATATTAACACATAAATTTATGTATATTCATACCTTGCGTTATGCATAAACATACGCACATAGATATGTATGCATGTAAGTAAAGAAAAAGGAAAAAGAAGCGGTAAAGATGGGTTTGATGGTGAATGAGGACAAAACGAAGTACCTGCTGTCATCGAGCAAAGAGTCAGCGCATATGCGCCTTGGCAACCACGCTACTGTTGGCAGCCATAATTTCGAAATAGTAAAAGACTTCGTTTATTTGGGAACCAGCATCAACATTAGCAACAACATCAGCACTGAAATCCAGCGAAGAATCAATCTTGCCAATAAATGCTACTTTGGACTAGGTAGGCAATTGAAAAGTAAAGTCCTCTCTCGGCGAACGAAAATCATACTCTACAAGTCACTTATCGTACCCGTCCTGCTATATGGGGCAGAAGCATGGACCATGACAACAGCAGATGAAGCGGCTTTGGGAGTGTTCGAGAGAAAAGTTCTTCGAAAGATTTATGGACCTCTACGCGTTGGCGATGGCGAGTACCGAAGAAGATTTAATGATGAGCTATACGAGCTATACGCAGACATCAACATAGTCCAGCGAATTCAAACGCAGCGGCTGCGCTGGCTAGGCCATGTTATGCGAATGAAAGATGATGCTCCGGCCAAGAAAGTGTTTCTATCGGAACCCGCCTATGGAAGCAGAGGTAGAGGGCGGCCCCCACTCCGTTGGAAGGACCAGGTGGAAAACGATTTAAACTCCCTTGGTGTGACCAATTGGCGCCGGTTGGCGGAGCGAAGGAGCGACTGGCGCGCCTTGTTGGACGGCCATAACCGTTTAGACGGTTAAGCGCCAATTAAGTAAGTAAGTAAGTAAGTAAGTAAATATGGCTCATAAGTGAGGATATGGATTCTCTTTGTGGGCTGTGAAAACTGTGTTGCTCTGCACATGCTTACGCTTTAAAATACCTTTAGGTACACAATAAAACCCTTGTTACGCTTTTATGAGATTCTCAAGTTGTAATAACTTATTTTAAAGCCTTTATACTCGTAGGTGTGTAGCAAGTTCGTTAAGTCAGCCGCGAAATGCAATTCTTATACATATGATCTTCAACTAATTAAATAAATTCCAGATGGTTGTTTACCGCTCATTTGGTTAAGTAAGATTTGTATTTGCTGCTCTTGTGGAGAGTTAGTTTAAAGATGAAAACGAGTAAGGTAGGAAGGTGGTGAGTATTTGAGAATTTAGTCGGAGTCTAGTCTAGATACTGAAGCTTACTGACTATGGCAGTGTATCCCTTTTAGGATATATTCCATTGTTTGCGAGTTTAGGAAATAACGAGGCTCTACTGACAGCCTTTTGATCTGCGCTAGTAACTTGCAGTGTTGGTGTGGCCCAATCTCTTTGCCTGCCGCCCCCAATTTTGAAGAACAACAGAACATCTACTAAGATGTAAGGATTCATCCTTGATCCATATCTCCTTCAGGTCTAGGATTTTTCTTTTACCTACATATATGTGGAGGCATTACAAGGACGTACGACTGTTCAAGTACGTTATCCCCAAAACTTGAGGAACTTGTAAGTAACAGATCCTGTTTCTCAAAAATCCACTCAAATTATCAACTGAGCTCGATATTTTTGAACCTGGCAATGTAAGGACAACGTTCTCCTACTTTTGTCACAGGTCTCGATAGACGTATTTGCATACGCTCATTGCTGTTAGATCAACACCACTCCAGACAAATCTCCGGCCCGAAAAGCATTTCGAAAGCAGGGAATGGAAGACCTGCAGAAAAAAAAGGAAGCTGCTAATGGAAGTCAACCTATCTGGGTATACACACTTCGAAAGAAGAACCGTTGTAAGCTTCTAATATCTGTAGATTGAACTTCAGCTATGAGAGTAGCATCCGCTTATATCACTGCATTCTGACTAGCTGCACAAGTGATTACCGGAATAATCGCCACCGAACCCAAGATTCTCAGTAAGCTAGGGGATGTGGGCGGGATGGCCTAGAATGTTCAATGTGGTCATATTAAATCGTTCCCGAGTTAGGCTTTTACCTTAATGGTAGTTGTTACCAGGACGTAAAAAAGTTCGAGGATGCTAATCGCATTTACGACAATGCATACGAGGACGATTGTGAACACACCTTCTTTGAAATCTCGCAATGGAGAACCAATCAATGATCGAACATAGAGTTGACCAAATCACTATCAGTAATATTACAAAAAAAAATGCTGAGTGGCCCAGAAGAGTGGCAACAAATCAGCAACTGCGTAGAGACAATAGTTAGATGAAAAAGGAGGTACCTAACTGATCGCAGAAACTACAGAAGGCTCTTAACAAACGAGATATATGGAACAACACCATGAAGTAATGCGGAAGAGCGTCGGAATTTTTAATAACCTGTAAGCGGACTGATAAGAGGAAAATTTGGAAACGCTTGGCTTAAGTCAGAAATCCAGATGGAAACAAAACTGTTCTCCTTAATAATCCAAACAATATAATGAAAACAAATTAAGCTAGCACCCTAAACTTTTTGTACGTAAAAAGAGTGATGCAAAAAGGCAGACTTCTAAAAGACGAGAACACATTTCTGCATTTTTGCATTATTTTATAAATATGCAAACATTTGACCAACGTCGTGAAAATCACATTAACCTCAACTTTAAGGAGCACAAGGATGAAAGTGAAGACAGCTTAAGCAATAAAATTTGCATGCAGTTGTATTTGCTAGAAAACGGTGATATACAAAGCAGCTTAAGAAGGCGAAGAAAAGGAAAGCGTACCGCGTACAGACACTGCGAATATTATGCGTGTTGCTTTGTGTTATTACTTCCAGCATGTACTGATATCGGTGTGTTTGTAAAGTTATAAAGGGATCGGCATTGATATGGACTTGCTTATAACAAAATATTCAGAACCGAAAAATATTTTGATTGAACCATGTCCGTTCATCCGTTAAACGATAACTTAAGCAAACATTTTGGTAAATTTTGTAAACTGGCTTACATGGTTCCATAAAAGGTTGATATTGGAAATGGACGAAGTGCACGTGCACACTATTTCGATGTGGAGAATTGAAATGCAATAATTAATTACCATTGATTTCCCCGCAAAACTTATACAGCTGCGCAAAATGATGTAGAGCAGCACCATAAGCTCAGTCAGAATTGGGCAGGACTTCTCAGAGCCCTTTAAAACTAAATGAGGTTTCAGACAGGGTGACCCCTATCGTGGGATTTCTTTAATTAGAATTTGGATTAAATTATACTAACCGCTCTGGAAAAATCTACAATCTATAAATCTTATAAAATAAAGCCACTCAATATCGTTGTGCGCCTATAACTTCACACAGAATGCTCCGATTGTAAAACGGTTTTTTGCATTTTATAGATTAGCCACTTGAGATGTATATTTTTAATAAAGTTTGAAGGTATATGTTATAGGGACGTGCCAAATTGCCAAAGTATAGTAAAAAATCATAAAATTTTTGCTTACACAGCTATAAAAATTGAGGTATTTTCTTTGCACTAAAACTTTGAAACATTTACCTTCGTTCTGCATTAAAAAAGAAAAAAAAACTCTTGATTCCTTTCTGATATGAGAGCAAAATTTAAAAAAAGTAGCCTTTTTCCAAAAAACGTAATGTGTGTGTTTGTTCGCTGTGAACTGTTCGAGCAAACCTGCTTTGAGTGAGACAGCGTCACATACATACATACATGTGGAATTATATCGAATGATGACTGGGACTGGGACTTGGAATGCAACTGGAAGTGGAACTGGGACTGGGAATAAAGGACCAAGAAAAATAAGAAGAACTAGAGAGAATAGAAAATAGGCAAGGATAAATATACAGAGAAAGAGAGAGAGTGAGACAAAGACATAGAGATAGGGATAGATGTAGCGGAAAAGAAGTGAGGGAAAATACGGGGAGGGAGAAAGATATGCATAGAAATAAAATGAAGAGGGAGGAGTGAATAAGAGGATTAGGACAAAGGGGTAGACTGGGGGGGGGGGTGGGGCAGAGTAAGATGTTTTGTTAAAACAAAAGCGGAATTCTTTTCCAAAAAAATCAGTGGGTTTGTTCGCTATGAACTGTGCGAGCAAACTTACTTTGAATTGGAAATCGTTACATACACATATACATTTTGGATTAGATTGAGTGGTGACTGGGACTTGGACGTGGGGTGGGACTGTAACGGAGAGTGGAACTGCGAATAAATGATGAAAAAGGATAAGAAGAATAAGCGATAATTGAAAAGAGGGAAGGATAAAGAGACTGAGAAAGAGATAGATTGAGGCGAAGAAAGAGAGATAGGGATGGATAGAGCGGAAAAGAAGTGAGGGAAAACAGGGAGAGGGAGAAAGAGACGCATAGAAAGAGAAATCCGCACGATTTCCGTACTGAATTTCGAGCATATCGCAACCAAAAGAAAACTTTTTAGAATAAGTCTGTCCCACTTCCCTTGCACCAGGTTTCAAGCAAATCACACCATAAACTCAATTTTAAGAATAAGTCGATCTCTGATCCTCCTTATCATATAACTGGCTAGTTAGAGAGGTACTGAATTTCAAACAAATCCAACCATAAATAAAATTGTTCACATATGGCAAAAACACGCAACAAATATATATGTAAACATTTAGTTTTGAGTTACATTATTGTACAAATGCAAGGGCGCTAATTGATTCCCTAAAACAGGGCTGCTTCTCTCCAGAGATTTGATAGGCCTTTCGAATTCATTTCTGCTATGAAAAGTTTCTCAATGAAGTTGATCTGCCATAGGAGGTGCCGTTAAGAGAAAGCATAAAAGATGTAGGCCCCCAAATTTTAGGAAAAGTAAAAAAGCAGTGAACCAGAGATTTTAAGAGAACCCCGGCTTAAGTCTACTTGAATATATACTAAGACGGAATATTATTATTACTATTACAATTATAGTTTTGGTGACCTTTACTACAACGCGAGGTTTTGTTTTAAATCAATATATTTCGGGTCGCAGTATGGAGCTCAACGTTACACAATGCAGAAGTGTAAATAAATTTCGCCCTGAAGACGGTAACGGTTGAGTAACTGAAATATATTGGTTTTAAACAAAATCTTGCGTTACGGTCGTGAAACCGAAAAAAGTAAAGAAGGTTACTAGTAATATTTATTTTGATTATTAAATACACAGTCGAGTATTGTTTGATATTCCATTTCGTTGCGCATTACGTACATTTTTCTCTGATACTGTAATATTTAGCTGAGCTGACCTCGCTAAACGTGTGCTAATGCCAATTCAGGCCTGATGCACTTTTGAGCACATTAAGCCATCACAACACCACCACGTCCCGGGATAGGCAGATATTGAAAATTTGCATAACCTTTAACGGCATCATGCACACCAAAAGAAACAACACGAACAATGACGTTTCTAAGTGACTTTTGTGTGAGCAACGGTAAAACCAAACTGAGACACGACAATGATTATATTTGCCCTAATTTCTTTGATTGCTCTTTCTTTGTTAATCCTTGACATTTTTTCTTGTTTGCTATTTTTTTATACTCAGTTGAGCAGGGCTCACAGAGTATGTTAACTTTGATTGGATAACGGTTGGTTGTACAGGTATAAAGGAATCGAGATAGATATAGACTTCCATATATCAAAATCATCAGGATAGAAAAAAAATTTGATTGAGCCATGTCCGTCCGTCCGTCCGTCCGTCTGTCCGTTAACACGATAACTTGAGTAAATTTTGAGGTATCTTGATGAAATTTGGTATGTAGATTACTGGGCACTCATCTCAGATCGCTATTTAAAAATCTTTCATTGGACTATAACCACGCCCACTTTTTCGATATCGAAAATTTCGAAAAACCGAAAAAATGCGATAGTTCATTGCAAAAGGCGGTTAAAGCGATGAAACTTGGTAAATGGGTTGACGTTATGACGCAGAATAGAAAATTAGTAAGATTTTGGACAATGGGCGTGGCACCGCCCACTTTTACAAGAAGGTAATTTAAAAGTTTTGCAAGCTGTAATTTGGCAGTCGTTGAAGATATCATGATGAAATTTGGCAGGAACGTTACTACTATTACTATATATGTGCTAAATAAAAATTAGCGAAATTGGATGAAGAACACGCCCACTTTTTAAAAAAAAATTTTTAAATTTCAAATTTTAACAAAAATTTAATATCTTTACTGTATATAAGTAAATTAAGTCAAAATTCAACTCCAGTAATGATATGTAGCAACAAAATACAAAAATAAAAGAAAATTTCAAAATGGGCGTGGCTCCGCCCATTTTCATTTAGTTTGTCTAGAATACTTTTAATGCCATAAGTCGAACAAAAATTTACCAATCCTTCTCAAATTTGGTAGGGGCATAGATTCTATGACGGTAACTGTTCTCTGTGAAAATGGGCGAAATCGGTGGAAGCCATGCCCAGTTTTTATACACAGTCCACCGTCTGTCCTTCCGCTCGGCCGTTAACACAATAACTTGAGCAAAAACCGATATATCTTTACTAAACTTAGCCCACGTACTTACCTGAACTCACTTTATCTTGGTATAAAAAATGGCCGAAATCCGACCATAACCACGCCCACTTTATCGATATCGAAAATTACAAAAAATGAAAAAAATGCCATAATTCTATACCATATACGAAAAAAGGGATGAAACATGGTAACTGGATTGGTTTATTGACGCAAAATATAACTTTGGAAAAAACTTTGTAAAATTGGTGTCACACCTACCATATTAAGTAGAAGAAAATGAAAAAGTTCTACAAGGCGAAATCAACAGCCCTTGGATTCTTGGCAGGAATACTGTTAGTGGTATTGCATATATAAATAAATAAGCAGTACCCGACAGATGATTTTCTGGATCACCTGGTCCACATTTTGGTCGATATCGCGAGAACGCCTTCACATATACATCTAAGGGGCACTCGCTTTTTAAACCTTCATTAATACCTTTAATTTGATATCCATATCGTACAAACACATTCAAGAGTCACCCCTGGCCCACCCTAATAGCGATATCTCGAAAAGGCGTCCACCTATAGACCTAATGCCCACTCCCTCTTAAAATGCTCAGTAACACCTTTCGTTTGATACCCATATCGTACAAACATTCTAGAGTCACCCCTGGCCCACCTTTATGGCGATATCTCGAAACGGCGTCCACCTATAGAACTAAGGCCCACTCCCTTTTAAAATACTCATTAATACCTTTCGTTTGATGCCCATATTGTGCAAACAAATTCTAGGGTCACCCCTGGTCCACCTTTATGGCGATATCTCGAAACGGCGTCCACCTATAGAACTAAGGCCCACTCACTTTTAAAATACTCATTAATACCTTTCGTTTGATGCCCATATTGTGCAAACAAATTCTAGGGTCACCCCTGGTCCACCTTTATGGCGATATCTCGAAACGGCGTCCACCTATAGAACTAAGGATTACTCCCTTTTAAAATGCTCATTCACACCTTTCATTTGATACCCATATCGTATAAACGCATTCTAGAGTCACCCCTGGTCCATCTTTACGGCGATATCTCGAAAAGGCGTCCATCTATAGAACTTAGGTCCACGCCCTTTTAAAATACTCATTAATACCTTTCATTTGATACCCATATCGTACAAACGCATTCTAGAGTCAACCCTGATCCACCTTTATGGCTATATCCCTAAATGGCGTCCACCTATAGAACTATGGCCGACTCCCTCATAAAATACTCTTTAATGCCTTTCATTTGATACGCATGTCATACAAACACAGTCCAGGGTTTCCCTCGGTTCATTTTTCTACATGGTTATTTTCCCTTATGTTGTCACCATAGCTCTCAACTGAGTGTGTAATGTTCGGTTACACCCGAACTTAGCCTTCCTTACTTGTTTTATCTTACTTTTCTATATACCTACTGCTATTTTTTTCTAAACATTTTCTTAATCGTTTTAGCACTGCTTGCCAACACACTTCACATTTTCTTAAGTTTGCTCTTGCTTACTTTTTACTACATTAAATTTAATTCATTTAAATTTTCTATTACTCTGCCTTGGTTTCAGCTTTCTAAGCGGTTTGTAGAGCTCTAACGCAAACACATTTACGTACCCACATAATTGCACATTTTCATTTACAAAACACGGCCCCTACTGCGTTGACCACAGTTAAACGGAGAAGAGGCAGACGTTGCCGGAAGGCGGATATCCGTTTTGGTTTGCCGAGGGGTGTAAACTAGAGCAAGGATCGACTTGAAATTGACGCGCAAAGTAGTATGTGTGTATGTATGAGAAGTGTTTGTCTCGCTTTTTTAAGAAAATAATAACAATGATAATAACAACAGTTTAAATAAGTAAGTACTTATAAGCACATTCAAGGAAATACTTGTATATTCAAATTACTACATACATGCACATTAGGCCGGGTCGATTTGTGGAGAGGCAAAAAAATCGCCCATTGCTGTATGAACATCATATTCTAGGGATCAAAATAAGAAACTTTGCCGAAGGAATCATACCTCTAAAACGAATTCTGATGTCCCTCAATTTGGATCGAACTTTAGGGTAGGGCCAAATTTTGAAAAATCCCACTTTGACCCATTTAGAGTGCTCCAATCGAGTCCAAATGTATGACCGACCCAAACTAACTTTGAAGGCCCGACCCACCGATGCCAGTTGCATACCCCCTGGAACCCCCTGGGGGTTCACCATACAAAAATTTTAAAAAAATCGCCGGTTTTGCACTTTACATGAAAAAAATCAGCGAAGTGCCTATGTTTTTTCTTTTTGGAGTTTATTTTTCTCTTTAGAAATTTATTTAGTCAGAACATATGTAAATCAAAAAATGAATTTAACTTAGTAATAGAAAAGAAATAAAAAAAAAAATGTTAGAAATTTGCGTTTTTCCAACCGTTTTAAAACCAAGGCATCACTGTGATGCATTTGCATGTCGTAAACATAGTTGTGTGGGGTTTTTATTCAACCGTTTTAAAAAATGAAGGTGACACAATTGCAGATCGTAAAATTGCTTGTGTTGTTTTTTTTTTAAGCCACCACAAGACACAGCAGGTAGAATTGAAATTACCATTTCATTCTTATTATTTCATCTCGTAGACCATGTATAACGCAACAGTTTTTGTGAATGCATTAAGTCGTTGTGAAGAAGTCAAAGTGGAAGTGCTAATTTCAGATAAAAAATATTTCAAAAAAAAAAAAATAAGTAAAGTGACCATTCCAAATCAAAAATATTACAATGAATCCACCATCCTCTACACCGCAAGATGAAGCAACTACATCAACAACTATCGAAAACCCAATGAGTCATATACCCAAGCATAATGTTACTGTTTTTCGTGTGTCTACTGATTTAACTGATCTTAATTTACCAACCCATCTGGATATCTTGAGATATTATTTTTACTTAAGCGAACGTGCTAAAACAGAACAAAAAAAGTTTTCCCATAAATCATTCACTATTCAAGTACAAGATAAGCTGATTGGAATTTGGGAAAAACTTGGTATGGAAATAATGCTGAAAAAAGTGTATTTAATAAATTGTATAAATTGCATGACAAGTATCAAGAGCAAATCAAGAGAAGAAACAACACCCAACAATTTACAGAGTATGTAAAATCTCTCATGCGGCTGGGTTCCCGAACGCCTCAAAGAGTTCATGCACGATCAACATAATCAGAGGGGACTAACAATGGATGCATTTATGATGGAAACTGAAGAGCAAGGAGCAACGTCTATGTCATCAATGCCAACATACCAAGATCCCGATGATTCAACATACGCATCGCCACCGATTCAAGAAGATATGGATAGAAGCACAATACACAGAGAGATACGATTGTTTTAACTTTGCCTTGGTATGTGACAGATTTGGTGTGCCTGACAGAGTAGCATCAGCATTGGGAACCACTCTTTTGCAAGATTTTAAAATTAAAGATAAGTATGGGAAACTTCTCATCATGGATAAATCGAAAGTTCGCAGAGAAAAAGATAAATGCAGACAAGAAGTGCTTCGCAAACAGTTAGATGATACCAATTTGTTAGCGTTTTCATTTGATGGCAGAAAAGATGATACTTTAACGATAGATAAAATTGATGAGAAGTATCATACTAGGATGGTAAAAGAACCTCATCTTGTTATTTTGAGAGAACCCAATTGTGAATTGATTGGTTACGTAAGACTGGAACATGAAACCGCTGAATACAAAACAACTGGATGCATTAATTTGAATATGCACTGACGGTGGGCCAACAAACACTGGCCCACACGGTGGAATTATACGAAGATTCGAATTGCTGTTAAAAAGACCATTGAATTGGTTCGTTTGCCTTCTACACTTCAACGAACTTCCGTTTCGGCATTTGTTTGAAGCTTTGGATAAATCAACCAGCACTGGACCAAGATCGGCAACCAGAAAACTGAGCCGTCAAATCGAAACGTGTGAAACTCTTCCGGTAAGTTATTGTTATCACTCATTTATTATAATTGTCAACCATTTTTAATTATTTTATATTTTCAGGTGGTGGGCGGCTTCCAGAAAATTGAGTTGCAAAATATGCCCCCTGCTCCAGAAAAAATTGAATTTTCCACCGATTCGAAGTACTTATACGACATGGCCCATGCAATTTCTAGCAGCGTGGTTCCGGTGGATCTGGCTAACATCAAACCAGGGAAAATTGTATATTCTCGCTGGCTCACTAAGGCCGCTAGGTTATTGCGATTATATGTGATAACGGAAAATCCAGATGCAAATTTAAGAATTCTGGTTGAATTTATAATTAAATGTTATGTGCCAATCTACTTCAATATCAAGTATTACAGCTCTGTCGTGTACGGCAGTGTATTATTTTTCAAGTTAATTGGTTGGCCACGATTTCTAGAACCTCGTTTAAGCAAAATTGTCAATCATGTAATTAAAGATAATTCATATTATGCGCATTCGGAAAATATCTTGTTATCAATGTTGTTTGATGATAGCAAAGAAAAGCGCGACTGTGCCATAAAGAAAATTCTACGATATCGAATCGATGTTAACGAGCCAATGGAACTTAGAGTTTATAAAAAACCAGATATAAACTTTAATTGCACAAGTTATACGGAAATGATCAATTTGAATGATATAAATACCGTATTTGAACCACTGTTCACGCGAAGCATTCCGTACGATACATTGAAAGAATATTTAAATCAAGATGATCTATCGTTTAATGATCCAAACCATACCGGAAAACGTAGAGGCTGTTATGGCGACGACATTAGAGAGCCGTGCGAAATTGCCCAGACTTGAAAGTAAAAAAGACTTCAAACAATAATTTTTTTTTTCGTTTCTTTTCTATAACTCACTTAAAATAATTTTTTCATTTACTTATGTTCTGCCTAATTTATTTCTAAAGAGAAAAATAAACTCCAAAAAGAAAAAACATAGGCATTTCGCTGATTTTTTCATGTAAAATGCAAAACCGGCGAATTTTTGAAATGTTTGTATGGTGAACCCCCAGGGGGGTTCCAGGGGATGTGCCACTGGCATCGGTGGGTCGGGCCTCCAAAGTTAGTGGGGGTCGGTCATACATTTTGACTCGATTGGAGCACTCGAAATGGGTCAAAGTGGGATTTTTCAAAATTCGGCCCTACCCAAAAGTTAGACCCAAATTGGGGGACATCAGAATTCATTTTAGGGGTATGGTTCCTTCGGCAAAGTTTCTTATTTTGATCCCTAGAATACGATTTTCACAGAGCAATGAGCGATTTTTAAATCGACCCGCCCTAATGCACATGCATGTGTAATCCGTGCTCAGCATGTTGATGGCGAATTTGTGTAGTACAGATGAGTCATACACTTACACACTAGCAGCATACGTGAATGCGTTGCCGTTATGCACCTGCAAGCGCCTTTCCTTCCGTTCTCTCTCTCTCATTTTTCCTCCTCACTTTGGCACGCATTCTGGGGTATATTATATAGGAATTTCAATAACATTTAGTTCGAATATCCTTCGTTTATGCTTTGTTTAAGTTTCTTGTGGCTGCCATAGGTGTAGAGGGGTAGACAATTGGGTCTCCTGCCTCCGCAATGGATTTAAGAATTATGTGATTAACAATGCATTACATTTTCATAAAACATTGCACATCATTGAATACTCTCAGCAAAGTTTTCAATATAGTTTTTTTGCGGAGTTATATTTTTACATGCTGTCCCTATTCGTTTGGAAATTTAAACGAAGTTTCCTCAAAGATTTGGTATTTTGCGTCGATTGATTAGGCTATTAATGCCAATACACGGTGGTGAGATGCAAAGTCGACGACAGCAGAAACGCATTCATTTGAGGGTATCTTAAATTCGTCTTTCTTTTGTCATTTGGGTTTTGTAGAAGGCTGCCAATCAATCCAGGTAGAAGTTTGAATATTTGGAAAATGTGAATATTATGCGTAATTTTGCAGACAAATTTTTTAATTTTTAAAAAATTCTAGAAAAACAAAAAATCTTATCAGAACATTTTTTTTATTTTTAAATATATTGATTTGTAGAAATTTGTAAATTTGGCGTAAGCTTGCAAAATTTATTCTCTTTTTTCAGGAACTTTAAAGCCATTGAAAATCTACTCGAACTGCTTTTCAAATTTTTAATTATTTTAACTCTCGCAAAAAGATGTGAGTATTTGGCTTAAATTCCCGAAACTTTTTTCTTCGTTTCAAGGAAGAAGATCAGAACAACTTTATTTTTTAGTGAAATGTGAATATTTGCGTTAATTTTGCAAAATTTTCTTTACCCTTTTCAGAAGCTTTTTGACGTTTGGAGAAAATTAATATTTGGCTTCAACTTCGTAGAACTTGTTTCCCCTTTTAAGGAGCTTTAGGCCTTTTTAAAAGCTTACCAGAACAATATTTTTTTTTCCACTTTAAAATATCTCAACTTTTCAAAACACTGCGAATGTTTGGCATCATTTTGCAGAACTGTTTTCTTTCTTTTCAGAAAATCCAGAGTTATTGGAAATCTGCACTTTTTGTTTTACTTTCATTTTGAGATACTGCTAATGGCTACTTCACGAGAGCGGTGTGATCTGTGAAATATGTGACACACGAAGGGCTTAGCACCGGTATGTGACACGGCAAAGCAGTTGTGAGCGGATAGTGCCGGCGCCCCCTTCTAAATGGAATATTGGTAGGAAGTGATGGAGTCGACCCAGGTAACAGTAGCAATTTAGAAGCAATTTAGATTGCAGTCCCCCATCGGCTTAGGGGGTCAGAATTTACCCGCGGTAGGCATGCCTGTCGTAAGAGGCGACTAAAATACCATATTAAAGGGGCTGTGTAACGCAACCCTTCAGGTTGCCAGCCCAATATATAGCTTCTCCAAACCCAATTGTCAACCTCACCTATCCGCGGCGTATCCTAATTTACTAACAGACGAGGCTCTGGCGACGCCAAGCTCCTCATGGTACTTGGGGGTGGGGAGGGAGGGGATGGTCTGAAGGTTTAATGTGGCCACATAAATCGTTCCCGAGATGGTCGGCCTAGCACCTTAATGGTGCTGTGGTGTCAGAGCGGACAGCATCTGTATCCGGCAAAAGACCATCACATCGATAACACTCCCCAAAGCCTTCGTGGAGCAACCATATCGCTACAACACCAACAAAAACAACCCAGGTAACAGCTGGGCGATGGTATGAGACAGAGTAGGAATCACCATGGTAGGATTGCGCCCCAATTCATTTCATTTGATATAATAAATTGAAACCAAATAAATTTTTAAATACCTAGGTGACCGAACTAAGCGCGTTTGATTCACAGAACCTCTATATGCAAGGCCAAACAATCATATAATTGAGGCACAGTGGCAACCTAACCCAAAACCATCTTTATTAAAAATCTACGTGAACTAGTTTTTGTGAAGATTTTAATAAATGAGTTCAAATACTCAATTAAATAGTCTCAAATATATGGCCACCTTGTAAAACATAGGAAACGACAACACCTATGTTGGTGAGAGGGATATCATACATTTGAAGAATTCGTTTCTAGAGTGTTTAGTAGACATATAATTGAGCAAGTATAAATGGGTAACGCGGAGACCCTAGGCTGTAATCCCTTTAAGAAAAATTCCTATTAATATATGACGTAAAACATTTAGTTTGACTCATCTATGTCAAACCTCCAAAATAGCAGTGTCCTAGTGTGATAGTAAATAATGTTGTATATAACCAATAAGAAGTTCATTCAAATAGGTGAAGCCATTTCCGATGTGCTGGCGAATGTATAGCGGATTGAATATAATAAGATTAAAAAATGATAATCCTAGGTGGCAATCACACCAAAAATATTTAAGTTGAAACACGAAGTGAAATACTAATGTTATATTTGATAGATACTCAATACTATCGCATGTATGCTAAAAAAAAACATCTATAAGTTTGCAAAGACAAATTTTGGGAAATTCTGATTATGTTGCATCTTCTGCTGTCATTCCAATCGCTGAACTGTCGAATAAATAACCAAAATATTCAGTATAGAAATATCTTCTTTATATACAACTCTACTGTATGTAGCAGTAATACCTCTCAATTACAATACTCGCGTAATTCACTAACAGCTTGTTAAATTCAAACTGATCGATTATTCCTCAGCTTGCGTTGCTTTGTACTCTCAGTTGCCTCGTTCGCATATTTCTGCTTTTGTGAACAGCTGCATATTTATTTCTCCTGCATGTATCTGATATTACTGTCTTGTCTAATAGTTATAAGCGTGGGCATGTGTGAGTGATAAATTCTGCTCTTAGCTGCTGCCTACAGGTATTATCCTTGCTGTTCGCTTCGCTGTTTACATGTATGTGTGGCTGCTTGCTTTAATGATTATGTGTACATATGTGTGGCTGGTTGCTTTTTTGTTGTTATACCTAATAGCAGCATAGTGATGAATCGGAATGCTAATATTCACCACAGTATGGAATGAAAAGGCGCTATACAAAGCTGGCATATAACCCAAACCAAAAAGCGACGCCTCTGTTTATCAAACTTTGGCTACACCCTAGTGGTCTGCTGCGCATCACCTCCTATCTCCTTATTTTCCGTTGACTGAATATTTACCATGCCTTTACTTTTATACATCTTTCAAAAAACAATTTTAATAACAGTCTCAATGCCTTTTAAAGTGAAGGTTACACTTTGTGGTAATATGACGGGGCCCGTCACCAAAGAACTAGTAGCTAACCATTCGTAAATATCGAGATGGTTTTGAAAATATTAGCTAAAGTAACTTATTCAATTGAGCTTACTCGAAGTTAAAGAAAAGCTGCCACTCGTTGAGGTGATATCCAAAAGCGGATATAGACCCTAGAATAGGAGATTATATGTTGTTGTTTTTGTTGTAGCGATAAGGCCAGTCCCCGAAGGGAGTGTTATCGATGTTGATGGTCCTTTGCCTGATGCAGATCGGGTACGTTCGGGTGCCAAACCCGAACATATCGGGAACGATTTGGTATGACCACATGCGACCTTTCAGGTCATACCGCCCTCCCACCCCCTAGATCCATACGGAGTTCGCGCTCGCCAGTGTCTCGGCTGTTAATGAAACAGGATTCGCCACGTATAGGCGAGGTTGACAATTGGGTTTGGAAAAGCTATACATTTGCGCTGGAAACCCCTTGAAAGGGTTACGCTACACAACCCCTTTTAGTCGCCTCTTACGACACGCATACCTACTGCGGGTATATTTTAACCCCCTAACCCGCTGGGGGTAAGTGGTTGAGTAGACCTAGCTTTTTCTCCAAAACAAGGTAATGCTAGAGGATACTGTTGATATTTAAGAACATTTAATGGTGCATTTTGTTGAAAGAGTTATGTTACCTTTAAACGCTGTTTATACAGAAACTAGGGTAAGAAGCGTTGCTGAATTTCTTCATTGTATTTATACATACCCACATAAGCATATATACCCATGTGAAAATGTTAAAGGCATTTATGCATTTTACATAAGCAAAGGGTTAAACACACCGGCTTTTGTCTGTTTCGGAAAATGATTGGGTGTGTTTCGTGCATGCAGTACAATGCATGCAATGAAGAGCACATTTTCTCAGTTATAACATCAACGCTTGGTCACCTCAGGCAAACAAACGCTTACATACATAGGAAGTGTTATAAGTTAAAGGAAAAGCGATTAGGAAATATGAAGGTTATTAAAATGTGTACGTCGTTGCTTCTTGATTAAAGGTACCAAACATGAAGTATACATACTCATATTAAATTTGCAGAAAATAAATTAATGGAGTGTCTTTATATATATGTAAATATCGGTGTCTTTACACGTAAAGCAATTTCTCACTCCACTCTCATAGATAAACCTATTTGCCTTTTTGCTTCAATGATATATAAGAAATGGTTCGATGATATATAAGAAAATGATGAAAAAACGAAATGAATTAGTCGCGGCTACACTTGCAATCAGTTTAGGATTCATACTCCAAATGTGATCCAGCCGAAATAAGGTAATTTTTTCGCATTATCTGGAGGGTGTTCAACATGATATTTCAGCCGGGACCTTTTTTAGGATTGTTTTGGAAAGTTCTCGCCCGTAAGTGATCTTGGCCCTGGACATTGCAATGCAAATTGGATAGTTTTTTTATCGGATACCCTTTGAATACTGCTAAAATACTTCTAAAATCGACCTTAGGAGTATACTAGTACTCTAAAACTTATTTTCATTCAAATAAACATAACGAAAATTTCAACTCAAAAATGAAAAAATTTTTTGAAATTATTTTTTTTTGCTATGAAACTTTTTCTTGGAATATTCCAGAATGGCTAAATTTTCACAAAAAAATTATAACAAAGGTTTTATAAAGAGGAGTTAAATCCCACCCATTTTTCAAATTCACTCGATTTTTATGAACACTGACAGAGCTATGGCCGTCATACGAAAACTCGTTTATACACATTGAATTGCGTTGTAAAAATATATGTTTTCTCTTCTAAAAAATATGCACTTAAGTCTTATTTAAGTTTTCATCGTAGCTTTGTTATTATGTTACTATGTCAAAATTTCAAAGCGATCGGATTTGAGAAAACGTGTATTACACCTTATAAACCATATTTTGAGATAATCAATTTAAAAGTTTCGGGCATAAGTTTAATGTAGAAAAACAGCGTGCTATAATGGACTGTAACTTTTTTTATTACAAAGCTCAAGGGAAGATTCTTCAAAGCATGTAGAAATTATCAGAGGAGAAGCTCGGCCTAAAGCTTCTTGGAGGTAAATGCCTCCAAGTAATAGATAAGTTATTAAAATTATGCACAAAATAAGAAGAAAAGAACGTTCCAAGATACAAGTTATTTTTTCCTTTGCACACAGAGTATATTAACTTTTATTGGACAATGGTTGGTTGCACGTGTATAAAGGAATCGAGATAGATATAGACTTCCATATATCAGATCGAAAAAAAATTTGATTGAACCATGCCGTCAGTCCGTCCGTCCGTCTGTCCGTTACTTAACTTGAGTAAATATTGAGATATCTTCACCAAATTTGCTGCACGAGGTTATCTCGACCCAGAATAGATTGGTATTGAAAATGAGCAAAATCGGATAATAACCACGCCGACTTTTTATATATATAACATTTTCGAAAACACAAAAAACTGATTATTTAGTAAGTAATACACCCAGAATGTTGAAAATTGACGTGTGGACTGATATTGAGACTCTTGAAAAAAATTTGAAAAAATTATTTAAAATGGGCGTGGCACCGCCCACTTGTGATTAAATCAATTTTACAAATATTATTAATCATAAATAGTTTAACCTATCGTAGCAAAATTCGGCAGAGGGGTTGCCTTTACCATAAGCAATGCTTTGAAGAAAAATTAACAAAATCAGTTGAGGACCACGCCCGCTTTTATATAGGTTGAACTGGCCGGTCCATGAGGACCTAAGCCGCTTTTATATAAAAGATTCTTAAAAGGGTCGCGGAAGAATGAGGTAAGCTATATCTTTGCAAAAAAAAAGATTTATATCAATGGTATTTCATTTTCCAAGTGGATTTGTAACAAAAAATAGGAAAAACTTCAAATTTAAAAAAATGGGCGTGGCACCGCCCACTTTATGACTAGGCAATTTTCTATGTTTCGGGTGCCATAACTCGAATAAAAATTAACGGATCGTAATAAAATTGGGTACACAAATTTTCCCTATAGTAGAAAATATTTACAGTAAAAATGGATGGGATCGGTTAAAGACCACGGCAACTTAGATATAAAACAAGCAGGGACGGAAAATAATAATTATTTTTTTTCGGAGTCGAAAAAGTCCTGCTCAAAAAATTGTCCTAGGTGAAAACGTTTGAGTTCCTAGATATCCCTATAGCAATATCATGTCGAATCAGGCATCCTTTTTATTCTTCGAACTTCCATAACTTTCCATAAAAGTCCACATATAAAAGTAAAGTCTGAATTTTTATTTTTTTAGTCCGATAGAACTAGCTAAACTCGGACTTTTAAATATAAAGTGCGGAAATAAAAGTTAAATCCGGACTTTAATTTTTTAAGGCCAAAATAAAAGTCCGGCTTGATAACAAAGAAACGGCTTATCCGAATTAAAAAAAATGTTTGTTTCCGATTAGTCGTTTCTTTGTTATCAAGCGCGACTATTATTTTGGCCTTAAGAAATGAAAGTCTTTAACTTTTATTTCCGGACTTTTATATTTAAAAGTCCGAGTTTAACTACATCTATCGGACTCAAAAAATAAAAATCCGAAAATAATTTTTATCCTGATCCAAATATATTAAAAGTCCAAAATTAATAGTTTTGCGAGGAATCATATTATAAAAGGAATAACAGTTTCGGCCCTTGAAAACAAGTATAAAAGGGTCGTAGACAAGAATAATAAGCTATAACTTAGCAAAAAATTGTTTTGAGTCAATGCTATTTCACTTATCAAGTTTTATTGTAAGAGGAAATTAGGAGACATTTTTTTTCAACGGGCGATGCCACGAAGTTATGTAGAAATGTAATTTATCTGAAATGAAATGTGCAATTGAAGCTCACGCTGAGTATATAATGTTCCGTTACACCCGAACTTAGACACCTTTACTTGTTTATAATTAATATTTTTCAAAACTTCCATCAAAATAACAAGTAAAAGTTTTGAAATAACAAAATATTTATATGTTTTTAATACAAAACCTCAAAATTGAGAACTCTAGTAGACATCCTAATGCGCATATGTATATACTGAGTTGAGGGGTTTGGGAAAATATTGGTGTAGACATACATATATTTAAACTAATGAATTATGCTAAAAGTAATTAGCTGACGCATAAATTGTGGCGCACGGCTAGAGGAGGCTAGGGCCAATTGAAAACTTTTAATTTAACAGCTCGGTTATTATACCATACCGACCAAAAATAAATCAAAAGTTACGGATGTTCTGTAAAACTTTTGGGTGCTTATGACTTTATAATGACTTTATTTTGACGCTAAAGGGTTTCACAATAGTGCAAAATTAGCATAAAGTTTAAAAATAAAAAAATTTAAGAATTATTAACGACAAAGTCTGGTTAGTTTTTAAGAAGGAATGAAACCGATTTTAAAAAAAAATTCCGGTTTCGAATCTGCAAACAAATATGATTTGCGAAAAGTAAATATACAAACAAACTTGATTCTCTTCATCTGGTAAAAAAAACTTCTTGTTAGCTATCTTAATGTATATATTTTTTTTCTGAACGTGTGTTTTTAACTGAAACGCTCTTAAACGACTGGACCTATTTTGATGAATTTTTCTGTTAGTGTTCAAGGGGATTTAAGGATGCTTTCGTTTCACAACGCAGGTGGTTTTCTTTCTTATCTTGCTGGAAAGTGAACTAGGGCCGCCCTATACTAAAAGCGCATTAATGATATGATTTGCTTCACCGGCTTATTTTGGGAAACTTTGCTCTCCTAAAAGTAGACCAATGAAAGAGCCATTAAAAATATATTATCTGTGCTGCAATTTGCCTGAAATTCGGTAAGGGGTACGTCTTTGACCAAGCTAATATTTGAAAAGCTTTCCTTTCTGGGAAGTGAACCAAAATGAAGCTATATATTTGAAATGTTTATACTCAGCTGAGCAGAGCTTACAGAGTATATTAATTTTGTTCGCATAAAGGTACCCCGTAACGGCATAAATTAATAGAGTTAGATATAGGCTTCTATATATCAAAGCGATCTGGGTAAAAAAAGAAATTCGATTAGCCATGTCCGCCCATTCGCCTCTCCGTCCTTTTGTATGTGAACAGGATAACTTGAGTAAATGGCAAGGTATCTTAATAAAATTTGGTACGTCAGTTCCTGGGATCTGACCTTAGATCGCTATTTAAAATGAACGAAATCGGACTATAACCACGCCCACGTTTTCGATATCGAAAATTTTTAAGAACCGAAAAAGTGCGATAGTTCATTACCAAAGGCAGATAAAGCGATGAAACTTGGTAGGTGGGTTGACCTTATGACGCAGAAGTGAAAACTAGTAAAATTTTGAATAAAGGTATAGGTAATAGGTAATTTAAAAGTTTTGCAACCTGTTTTTTGGCAGCTGAGTATGTAATGTTCGGTTAAACCCGAACTTAGCCTTCCTTACTTGTTTATTCATGCACCCTTTCGAATAGGTAAATTTTATATACAAAAGTTAATACAAACTCTCATGATTACTTCATAACTCGAGATCGGATGAACCAGTGGTAAAACTCTTAGCTGCTTTGGTTTTGTAAAGATTTACGAATGGTTTTTAATTCCAATTTATTTCCATATATGGAACTGTTTTTGAAATATAGACCATAATGTGGACCAGAGTGATAGCAGAATTGGTTTTCATAATATAGGTATCAAATAGGATGTGGAAATAAAGAAAAAGGAGAGTGAGGAGGAGAGAAATACCATTGGCTGAAAAAGAGAAACAGAAAATACAAGATGGTAGACAATGGAAAAGAGAAGAGTGAGAGAAAGAAAATGTAGAGAGAAAGTGAGGGAGCGAAAAGAAAGTGGAACTAGGAAACGGAGATATAAATGGAAAAAGTACGAGGGAATGCAAGGAAGTAGATTAACCTAGAAGAGGGAATAAGATGAGGGAATATGAGAGGCGGGTTGAGGGAGAGGAATTCCGTGGGAGTAGAAAAGGGAAAAATCGATAAAATAAAAGAGGTGCATTTGAGAAACAAGGATCAAAGATGGATAGAAACAGGAAGATGGAGGCGGGGGCATGAAAATATAACTATATTTTTTTGCAGAAGCAGCAATATGACAAACGTGTATATTTACTGAGAAAGTAGATACATCAAAAGAGGAATAATATCGGGCAGGAAAACGCCTGAATTATCTATTTATTTCCTATGTGTAAAGATGAAAGCGGTTTTCAAAATTGCACCTGCGTTAGTTTCATATAGTTTTGAAAGGAGTGGGATCAAGAGTGGAAGTGAGAGTAGGAATGGGAGTGTTAGTCGGAGTGGGAGTGGGTGTGGTAGTGAATAAGAAAAATAGACAAAAAAAAGAAGAAATATGGAAGATAAAGTAATACAAAATGGGAAAGAGAGTGAGGAGGAGCAACTAGGCTTGCTTTTGAAATGTAGGCGTACCAATTTTCGGACAGAATAAAGTTTTGCCAGGTACTGTAGTATTTTTATATCCTTATAGTATCATTTCATTACGCAGTTTGCAGCCTATCAAAATTTACTTACCCAATTGAAGTTTCAGGAAGTTATTAGTTGTTTTAACACTAAAAATACTCCGTGGAGGCCTAGATAGTGCTAGTGCAAAATTGAGTCCGGTATGCTCCGGTACTGACACCTTTTGGTACTAGCCCGACTGTATCGGAACCAGTTTATTTTTACCCACAAACCTTTGCGCTCTGAATTTAAGTCGCATCTTTATACGTATCAAGCACCGGAGTGCCTAAATTTTATATATTATCAAGGACTGGTACCTCGCTTGCACTTGCCAAATCTCTAACGAAGAAACGCTAGAAGTTAATTAATCATCTAATATAGTGGTTGCTGTTGTTGCCTCGTTGCCAAAATCCCTTTGCAACGTTTCTTTTGACTGAAATAAATAAAATTTACAAAAACAAAAAAATCAGTCGATGCCAGCTTTTAGGAACTTCGAATATTATTTTTTTCTACTCACAAATTTTACGGTTCAATTAAAGATTTGTATGTTCAAACTAGCAGTCCCGGCAGACGTTATTCTGCCCTAAATTTGGCCTATCTGCATACATTTTAATAAACTTTTTCCGTCTAACTCTGCCTCTACCTTTTCCTAATCTTTTTATCCACTCCTCCCTCCGTCTTTTTCGCTTCCATCTCCATCTTCGTCTCATTCTATCTCTTTCCTAGTCTCCTTCTCTCTTTTCTCTTCTCTCAATTTTTTCTCATTCTTCTTCATCACTTATTGCCAGAATTTTGTTCCAGTCCCATTCCGAGTCTCAGACCCAGTCCCACTCCGAGTCTCAGTCTCAGTCCCAGTCCTAGTACTAATCCTAGTCCTAATGACTGAAATAAGTAAAATTTATAAAAACAAAAAAATCAGTCGATGCCAACTTCTAGGAACTTCGAATATTATTTTGTTCTGCTCACAAATTTTACGGTTCAGTTAAAGATTTGTATGTTCAAACTAGCAGACCCGGAAGACATTGTTCTGCCCTAAATTCGGTCTATCTGCATACATTTAATAAGCTTTTTCCGTCTAACTACCCCTCTACACCTTTTCCTAATCTTTTTATCCACTCCTCCCTCCGTCTTTTTCGCTTCATCTATCTCCATCTTCGTCTCATTCTATCTCTTTCTCAGTCTCCTTCTCTCTTTTCTCTTCTCTCAATTTTTTCTCATTCTTCTTCATCTCTTATTGCCAGCCCCAAAGGGTGGTATCTATTTTGTTCCAGTCCCATTCCGAGTCTCAGTCCCAGTCCCACTCCGAGTCTCAGTCTCAGTCCCAGTCCTAGTCCTAATCCCAGTCCCAGTCCGTCTCTGGTATACTCGGAAAAAATCATCGTAAATACTAATATAGGCAAATTTATATACGAAATTTCAGGCAAATCGAATAGGACGTATGTAAATAGGAATGTGGGTATTATTAATTCTTGTCTTTATTTCGGCTTCGCATGCATATTTATCAGTTTTGCCAGGTTGATGGGACTAAATCGAATACCACAATGAACTTTAGAGCTCTCAGCAACAGCTTTCATTTGATATCCATAATCCACACACAATCTAGGGGTATCTGGGTCCACGTTTTGGGCTATATCTCGAGACCCTAGTCACCCAGCGGCATAAACTTACTCTCTACTAAAGCACACATCAACAGCTTCAATTTGATACCCATAATGTAAAAACACATCCTAGTGTTACCCTGATCCACGTTTTGGCCTATATCTCGAGACCCTAGTCACCAATAGGTATGAAAACTACCCTGTACTAAAGCACTCATCAACAGCTTTCATTTGGTATCCATATTGTATAAACACATTCTAGGGGTACCCGGGTCCACGTTTTGATCTCAAGACCCTAGGCACGTAGCGAAAAAAACGTCTACCTTTTGGCCCATTTTCAGACCTACCCAATATGCTCACAAAATTTCATGGGAGTTGGTTCAGCCGTTTCGGAGGAGTTAAGCCTCTAGCACCGTGACACAAGAATTTTATAATTAGATTTAAGAATTTGTTAATTTTTAGCGTAACCTCCAAACATTCACGCACACATATACACATGAAAGTGCATATATTTACAAATGAAGACAAAACGTTCTTTAAGCAATTAAGTAACGTGCGTAAGTTATGCCAACCACACATACATACGCAAGCATATCTTAGACCACATGCATACATACGCAAGCATATCTGTATCATCCCAGCACACATCACGTAAACTGACTGTGGCACCACCTATGACATGCTTTTAATGACAGTTTTATAACGTTGCTGTTAACCAAAAGTGGCACCGCTGTGCTTGTTTGTATGTATGAATGTAACTAACTGCGTTTAGCATAATGGTCAATACGAGGAAGTGTTGATGCACAGCTTGTATTCACATTAGCCATATGTGTATGTATGCAGAGTTCTTCACATAAACAGCAAATTGTGTGCGTCATCTTCACACCAACTTCATGCAACACAGTGACGACGATGTAAATGAAGATGCTGCACAGAATGGAACTTAATGTTCAACGAACTGTGTTTGCTAATTTTCTTGTAAAATGAATGACTAAAGAGCAATAAACTAGGCTTGTATATATGTATGTATGTTGATACATATGTATGTGTGGCTGAATTGGAAATACAAACAAGTTTTTCTTTTGTGAATAAAATTTCTGGTGTTTCCTTCCAAATGTTCAACATGAAGCCCATTGAGAGGGGCGAAACATAGCACTGGATAACAGAAAGGTTTTTAAAAATATTTTTAAGAGTTCGCGCCTGAGCAAATAAATTAGCACAAGCAGAGTTTTTAATAGATCCAGAAAAACCGCACCTACAGGCACAAAGCCGTCAACTTTGTCACCACTTTAGCTCACGACCATCAAGTTTGGATCATAACCGAACGACGAAAATCGTGCTTAAATTTTCACCAGCTAGGTGAATATTATCTTTTGCTCTGGAGTTTGCTTACCGATTCACTTCTGACATCCTTTAAGGGGCCTGAAATCTTTGATAAAGCAACTGTTTGTCTTAGTTTGTTGTAGAGTGAATATCGGCGTATTTAAAGTTCGAATCCAATACGAAATTAAATATCTGGGGATATTACTACTTACTTACTTAATTGGCGCTTAACCGTCTAAACGGTTATGGCCGTCCAACAAGGCGCGCCAGTCGCTCCTTCGCTCCGCCAACCGGCGCCAATTGGTCACACCAAGGGAGTTTAAATCGTTTTCCACCTTGTCCTTCCAACGGAGTTGGGGCCGCCCTCTACCTCTGCTTCCATAGGCGGGTTCCGATAGAAACACTTTCTTGGCCGGAGCATCATCTTTCATTCGCATAACATGGCCTAGCCAGCGCAGCCGCTGCGTTTAAATTCGCTGGACTATGTTGATGTCTGCGTATAGCTCGTACAGCTCATCATTAAATCTTCTTCGGTACTCGCCATCGCCAACGCGTAGAGGTCCATAAATCTTTCGAAGAACTTTTCTCTCGAACACTCCCAAAGCCGCTTCATCTGCTGTTGTCATGGTCCATGCTTCTGCCCCATATAGCAGGACGGGTACGATAAGTGACTTGTAGAGTATGATTTTCGTTCGCCGAGAGAGGACTTTACTTTTCAATTGCCTACCTAGTCCAAAGTAGCATTTATTGGCAAGATTGATTCTTCGCTGGATTTCAGTGCTGATGTTGTTGCTAGTGTGGATGCTGGTTCCCAAATAAACGAAGTCTTTTACTATTTCGAAATTATGGCTGCCAATAGTAGCGTGGTTGCCAAGGCGCATATGCGCTGACTCTTTGCTCGATGACAGCAGCTACTTCGTTTTGTCCTCATTCACCATCAAACCCATCTTTACCGCTTCTTTTTCCAGCTTGGAGTAAGCAGAACTAACAGCGCGGGTGTTTAGACCGATGATATCAATGTCATCAGCATATGCCAGTAATTGCACGCTTTTATAGTATATTGTTCCAATGCGGTTAAGTTCTGCAGCTAGTATAATTTTCTCCAGCATCAAATTAAAGAAATCGCACGATAGGGGGTCACCCTGTCTGAAACCTCGTTTAGTTTCGAACGGCTCGGAGAGGTCCTTCCCAATTCTGACTGAGATGATGGTGTTGCTCAACGTCATTTTGCACAGCCGTATAAGTTTTGCGGGGAAACCAAATTCAGACATAGCGGCATATAGGCAGCTCCTTTTCGTGCTGTCGAAGGCGGCTTTAAAGTCGACGAAGAGGTGATGTGTGTCGATTCTCTTTTCACGGGTTTTTTCCAAGATTTGGCGCATTGTGAAAATCTGGTCGATGGTAGATTTACCAGGTCTGAAGCCGCACTGATAAGGTCCAATCAGCCGGTTCACGGTGGGCTTCAATCTTTCGCACAATACACTTGAAAGGACCTTATATGCGATATTAAGAAGGCTGATTCCACGATAGTTGGTGCATTTTGCAGTATCCCCCTTCTTGTGGACTGGGCAAAGAACACTTAGATTCGAACCGTCGGGCATGCTTTCGTCCGCCCATATTTTGCTAAGAAGCTGCTGCATGCGCCTTACCAACTCCTCGCCGCCGAACTTGAATAGCTCCGCAGGCAATCCATCAGCGCCCACGGCCTTGTTGTTTTTCAATCTGGTTATTGCTATTCTAACTTCGTCATAATCGGGCGGGGGGACATATATTCCATCATCATCCATTGCGGGATCGGCTTCTTCATCTCTGCGCGGTGAATTGCTGCCTCCATTTAGGAGAGCAGAGAAGTGTTCCCTCCATAATCTAAGCACTCTCTGGACATCAGTTACAAGGTCGCCGTTTTCATTCCTACAGGAGTTTGCCCCGGTCTTAAAACCTTCCGTCTGTTGCCGTATTTTTTGGTAGAATTTTCGGGCGTTATTCCTGGTGGCTAGCAGCTCAAGCTCCTCGCACTCACGCCTTTCTGCTTCTGCTTTTTTCTTCCTGAAAAGGCGTCTCGCTTCCCTTTTCAACTCACGATAGCGTTCACACACTCCTCTTGTCGCGCTCGCTTTTAACGTAGCCCTGTAGGCAGCGTCTTTTCTTTCGGTTGCAACGCGGCATTCTTCATCGTACCAGTTGTTTTTTCGTGGCCACCGGTAACCAATTTTTTCCTCGGCGGCAGTACGAAGTGCTTTGGAGATATGCTCCCACTGCTCCTGTATTCCTTCAGGATGAGTTATGCCCTCAGAGAGCAGGTGTGAGAGTCGATTTGCGAAATCATTGGCAGTCTGCTGTGATTGAAGCTTTTCGACGTCTAGCTTTCCTTGTGTTTTTTGTTCCTTGTTTTTAGCCGCGTTGAGGCGGGTGCGTATTTTGGCTGCAACGAGATAATGGTCCGAATCGATGTTAGGTCCTCGGATCGTGCGCACATCTAAAACACTGGAGGCATGCCGTCCGTCTATCACAACGTGATCGATCTGATTGCGAGTATTTCGATCAGGAGACAGCCATGTAGCTTGATGTATCTTTTTATGCATGAACCTCGTGCTTGATATGACCAGGTTTCGAGCACCGGCAAAGTCAATCAGCCTCAGTCCGTTAGGAGAAGTTTCATTGTGTAGGCTGAACTTTCCGACTGTAGGGCCAAAAACACCTTCTTTGCCCACCCTGGCGTTAAAGTCGCCAAGCACGACTTTTATATCATGAGGGGGGCAGTGCTCGTATGTGCGTTCTAATTGTTCATAAAAAGTGCCTTTCACCTCTGGGGATATTCCTTGCAGGAAAAAGGTTTTGAAGTCTAGCGTTGAACAGAAAGTTTTGAAAACTTCAAGCACTTTAAATGAATTTAAGAATTGCAATGAAAGAGTATGGATTTTAGTGCACTTCATTGAATCTAAATTCAAAATACCCCAAAGACTTGCCAGAATTAAGCTCACAGCATCAAAACTAAATGCGGTTCAAGTTCGACAGAATTATTCAAAGAATAAAATGGCGATCAACTTAACGATTTTTCAGTGACAGCCATAGTGCCAGGTCATATGAAATTCCTTGGGAATGTGAAGAGCGATCACTTGGCTTAAAAAAACATGAGGGGTTACTTCTTACTTAACTTAGTTAACTGGGCTCTTAACCGTTTTAACGATTATGGCTTTCCGAAAAGGGGCGCCAGTTGCTTCTTCGGTGAGTTAACTGGCGCCAATCTGCCACGCTAAGCGAGGCTAAATCGTTTTAACCTTCCTTTTCCACCTGAATTTTCCAGCAGAGTGGGGGCCACCCGCTTTCTCTGCTTCTATAGGCGGGTTACGATAAAAATACTTTTTTAGTCATTTGCATAATATGGCCCAGCAAACGTAGCCGCTGCGTTTTATTCTACTGGACTATGTTAATGTCTACTCCATGAAAGCTTGATGTATTATCCAACTCGATGGGCTATTTTCATACTCTATGTTTCTATGTTAAAATAGCTGTCGTTAGTGAGGATTGTGATAAAGATTGTGAGAATAGAGTGACTTTGGGACTTGTCTGGGCACTCTGCTTTTGAACAGGTTGACCATGACTTAGCTAAGCAAGCGTTCAACTGACACCACCTCTTACCATGTGTTGAAGTGTTTATGGAGCGTTGATGACTCAAAGCAAACCTATGGAAGTTCGCGGCGGTGCGCTTTAATATACTGGTTAGTTCCAGCTGTATGGAGGACGACTAGGTAAAATTGGTTATTTCGGGACGTATTCGACCATCTGGAGGAAATTTTTAAGATCAATGAGCGCCTTATTCATTGCCTTACCTTACCACGCAGCAGTTTGCTTAAGAACTGGAAATCAGTTCCCTAGTCAGATGTTGTTTAAAATAAGAGTTTGTCAATAATGTATATTGAAAATAGTAAGAATTTTTTGCCAAAAATAGCATATTCATATTTTTGCTTCCTTCTTTGAATGAGAAAATAGTTTAAATAAAATTGCTTTCTTTAGAAGAAAATTAAAGGAAAAAATTGTTAACTCATCGATCGTGAAACTGGGGTGTGCACTTTATTTTCGGATGAGGCCTTACTACACACCTCATCATTATTATTAGTTCTTTTTTTTTTTTTTGTAAAAAAATTCAGCATCTACCATGTATGCAAGTATAAGCGCCAGGGTACTAAAATTTTACACATTGCTGAATATTTGTCAAAAAGAAGACATTGTCTAATAAATTAATTTTTCCAAAAATTTTGTTTGCTGTAAATGAGGGCATTCAAAAGTCCGACATAAATGTAAAGCGTTTCATTTACATATATGCACAATATTTGCATATCAATTTTCAACCTTTTTACCAAAGTAAAATGTCTCTAACAATCTGAGCATATTCTGTCTATTTGAGTGCTTTACGTGCAGACCAATTCTTCCTAAAACGACACTCCTCATCAAATTGAACCACTACTCATATACAAAAAACTGATGTCATAGAAATAAATGCATGTTGCCAATCGATGTTTCCTTTATATTTCAGGCCATTTCACCAGCAGGTGGCTATGAATGTGTATATTTACGGTTAACCAATTTACATGTCGACGTACACACCAGACTCACCGACATCACCCCAAACAAAGCAACCACAAACCAATGATATCAGTCAAGGAGTTAGAGGCTCTTCCAAAATCAGCAACAATAATAAGCAGAAGCATTGAAATTTTGAAACAATTTAATATTGGCCAAGCAAAGCAATGTTCTAAATTATGTACATACAAACATAAGTGTACATAGTTGCAAATTTTCATATGTTGGCAGCAATCTTTTGCTATCGTGATAAAAAAATTATTTTGTAGGATACTTATAAATGCTTTCAAGCCAGAAACATTGACCGCTTAAAGTTACAAAGCGTAGAATAATCACATTGATTCAAAAATTAAGATAAATCCTTGTCCCTAAAAACTACCCAGACAGCAGCATTATTCTGCACAATCCACCTGCAGACCTAATGGCCTAAAATATACTGTTGGCAACTGCAACAAGACTTCAGGCATCGGTGAAATTTCAGTGCATTTAATATAGGGCGAACGGACTTAATTGCCACGTGCCTTAGCTTCGAAAGAGATACTGGGGCCACATTTGAGTCGGAGGGTTGGTAAAATATTCTATACCCATATATATTGCAACGAATTTAGGGAAATCCTGGTTAATATGCACCTTTTGCTAACGTTGGAATCACTTATTCTCGCATAAATAACTCCAATATTCAGTATTGCAAACTGGTCTTTATTCAGATTCTTTGGGGTAATTCACAATTATACTTCACTTCTCAACTAGTGGCGTGTTTAAATCAAACTAATTCCCGATTCCTCAGCTTGCGCTGCTTTTATACTCTCAGTTTTCTCGTTCACCCTTTTCGCCTAGGGTCTAGTAATTTCGCGAAAATGTGACAACATTTGTATCTCATGCTTGGTTACCAGCTATGTGCTTGTATATTTGTAGCTTATGCTTTTCTACTAGCCATATGCTTGTGTATGTGTGAGTAACTACTTAGGCTGATGACTGTATGTTTTAGATATCTTTTCGTTGCCTTGTGCATAAGTGTCGCTGCTTGCTGTGTTTTGTTGTTGCAATTATTTACTAACAGTAGTCAAGCTTCCAGCTACTAGGTGCGGCAGAGTTGCCAGATCTTAAGACAGCAATTAAGTTAAGTCGTAGAAAAATTTTAGAATTTACCAAGAGGATGGTGTTATTCTATAATATGAGTCTTGGAGTTTTTTTCGTTTGGTTATCAAACAAATTCATTGGATATATAATGCTGGAATATGTCCGAACTTAGACTTCCTTATTTAAATTTAGCAACTCGATGGCAAAAGAATATAGGTAGAGTATACCTCGTACAGCAGACATAGTTGAGGGTAAAATGAAGAGAGATATTTGAGTAATAACATGAGACAACTGATGTTAAGAATCATTTAAAGAGCGTGCATGTACTTATGTACATATTAAACTGGACAGGAATATTTGCCAGTAATTGTTTGAATACACGAAAAAGTCTAACTGGTAGGCAAGCATATCCAGAAAACTTCCATCTTTTTGGGCAAGACAAATTTCACTCCAGGCAGTACGTTAGAGGCTTTGCGATAATTTTGTTTTGTCTCATGCATGCCAATATGTTAAGAGCTAACTGAAACTCTGTATTGAGCATTCCATTAAAAATCGCAAAATTTGGGCCGATTTTTTAATCCCACTCCTTATTAATATATCAGTATTACATACTTCAAAGTAAATAGAAAAGAACTTTCGTCGGCTTAGCCCCTCCGCAGGCGACTCGGCTCATAATTTCATCACGGATGTTTTATTTAGCGATAATGGCTATGGGCTTGCAGATCCACAAAAAATGCGTCTAGCGACCGTCGAAGTACGAGTTATCAAAACTTAGAGGGATGAAGAAGTTGTGTTGATGAATGTTTTTTTTTTTCGAAATAGAAAAAAGAAATATTGGGCCGTCTATAAGAAGGTGTAATGCAATCACAATGCAAGTGAAAAGATGGCTCGTGTCATGTGGAGACACTTTACATGCAGAACAAATATTATGTAGGTCACTGTTATGTCCTTGGTAGTCGTATTTATAACCTGTTTAACGTACATAGAAACACCATCTACACTCTTCTCCTAGGTAAGTTTACCTTCCGCTTTTGCAATAGTTGGAAACTGAGTTCGGATAATTGAGTTCTGATAAAGAAATCTACCGACTCTGTTTGAAAGTGATTGCGGTTCTACCTATGTTCTTGACTTATATTTTACAAGATCTCGTCATTGCAGATTTTTCCTTATTTACCATGTTGAGCTTAACGGTCTGTCGTCTGGATTATCTCACTTTGTGACATTCAGCCTTTCATTACGTTATTCAACATTTACAAATTTCTGGTCACTGTGTCAATGAGCACAGAAATTATAGCAATAAGTCCTAAGGGCCTAAGGCTTTCTTCAATGAATATCGTACAAATCTACCAAACTGGTGCCGCATAACACTTGACAGACTAGCCAATAGGAAGCAATGTTTTATTCCCTACTTTGCAAATGCTTCCAACAAGCTATTTGTTGGGGCTGTCGGATTTAGGAGCAGTTGCATTAGTATGCGAATGAAATCTTCAATTAATATCCAACGCCAAACCGAAGATTTTAGGGTTATTAATTTAGGACGGAGTTTCGTAGGAATTTAACAAAAGTTCGACGGTTGAAGGTTTTTTCTTCACTGGCTAAAGGAGGTATGATGGATGGTTTCCTAGGCTTAGTAGCGGAACAGTCTAGTCTGTTTCCATTTTCAGGAGTGCTAAAAACACTAGTATAAAATTTACGCGAGCTTACAGAGTACCTCATTGCCAATGTCATTTTACATTGGTAGCTTGCCATCGGGGCCCATGGGTTTAGTGGCTTTGACCTTTCGGACGGCTTCGGAAATATCTGTGGTTTTAGTGGTAATGGGTGCAATATTGTTTTTTATGTGTGTGCGCTTGCTTGACTACTCGTCGTCTGACCTTGTCTTGTGAAAAACATATCACAAATTGTAGGCACGAAGATATTGTACACCCTTTCCGATCCGACTTAAATTTATAGCAAGAAGAGATATATTTGTTGTCATTGAATTTTTCAGGATTTGTCGGGGATAGGTCAGTCAGAATTCAGAGCGCGCTTTGATAATTCTCTGAGGCTTGATACTCAGGTTTTATTAAGCTGATAAATTTTTGGTGTTCTGGTGTTATGAATACGGCTGAACGATCAATCGAGCTTAGTATTGGTAAGTGGTCAAATGGTAGTAAAAGCATTATCGCGAGTCAGCGCACGCTATGATTGAGGAGCCGACATGAAAACTACGTATGAATGGTCCCGTACCAACAATGGAATGCCATTTTTTACGACTGCGCTACGATTGACGAGCCGACGAAAACAGAAAAACTACGTACGATTGGTCCCGTACCAACCATGGAATGCCCCATATATGTATGTGTATACAGGTGTTGCTGCTTTTGCAACCACCCACTACTCTAGGTGTATACATTATTCATACAGATACCCTAGAGATTATTGAAATTCAATTGAGATTATGTCAGAATAGCAATAAGCGTGAGAACAAAAAAAAAAACAGCATATACAGGAAGCACCAATAACAGCTAAGTGAAATATGGAATTTAGAAAATCACCTTAATCACACTTTATGTATGTAGAAGGAGCGTAAACGTTCTTAGTTTTCTAAGAGCATAGAGATAGACAGCGTTTATCCTGTAGGAAAATTAACATAATGCTCATGTCAAAGTGGCCACAGATTGACTACTATACTGCACATCTTTGTTGTGAACTAAAAGGAAGTTTCGTCTCTTTACCCCTTCTTGTTTTGATGAGGTTGCGACGGCGTATTTTCTGTGACCGCTGCCTTGGCGCTGCTGTTAGATGTGTAGGGAAAAGCACATATGTGCTCTTTATAATCAAAAGAATTTAGGGTAGTTAAACCGAATACCAAAAAATTTTAGTAAATATTCTATGATCGTAGCTAGATTCTACGCCTGGTAAAGATATCCCACTCTTTTCAAAGTTCGAGTCAGCAAAACTTTTTGGATTTAGAAGGAAAAGTTTGCCAATTGAAGTGACGACTGAAAAGGTTAGGAGCATACTGGGATTCAAGGGATTGTTTATTGCAACCTTTTCAAGGAGTTGCCAGTGCAGTTTTTTGCTTCCTCGACCCAGTTATTAACCCCAACTTGCCATGGCGAATTCTGTTTCTTTAGCGAGGCGCTGGTGACTCAATTTTCCATAGGAAGGAGGCGGTTCGATGATTAAGAAGATTTTATGTTTTATCTTAATGGTATGTGATAAATCAGTATTCGGCAAATAACCATCAACATCGACAAAACTTCCCAAAAGCGGAAAGAAGTCTCCTTGCCTCTAGAAGAAGAAAAATTACATACTGTCTGATTTCACGCGTTACCATACATGACCACCATAGTGATAATATTCCAGCTACCTCAGCTAAGTAATAGGAATACGACTACGACTATGAGAAACATTTCGACAGTACTTTGTCATTCTTCCATCCATGCAATTTAACATGAACAGTAGAGCGTATCAGTTAAATAAGTTGAAAATGTAAAGTCTCGAATACTTTCTTGGATATTTCTTAAAGGGGGTTTTTAGCAGTCTGTAGAGTAAGCGAAGTTAGGGAATTATTTTCTATTACCAACGATTACTCAGACGCTCGAATCATCTCTTAGGGATCTCGTCTATCAATGGTATTCTTTGTAACTTTCGTGCAACCTTAACATTTCTTATGTTATATCAAAGAAGAAGACGAAGCCCCAGCGGGATAGGGGGCTTAGAATATGCCCGCGGTAGGTAAGATGCGACTTAAATACCAAATTGATTCAAGGGGTTTTGTAGTGCACCGCACTCGGGGGGTTATCAGCGCAAGACCTTATTTCCAACTTCACCTACCCGTGACGAATTCTGTTTCATTAACAGCCGAGGCTCTGGCGTCCCCGAACTCCTGATGGACCTAGGCGGTGGGAGGGTGGTATGGCCTAGAAGATTGCTTATGGTCATACCAAATCGTTCCCGAGATAGTCGGGCTAGTACCTTCCTTAATGGTGCTTGGTACCGGAACGTACCGTATCTGCTTCCGGAAATGGATCATCTACATAGATAACCCTCCCTCAGACTTTCGGGGAGAGTCATTATCGCTACAACAAGAAGAACAAGGTCAAATTTAATTATATATAATTTTTTTATTTATTTATTTAATTCATTCAGTCTAAAAGTATATGCGTTCTTACAGACTAGTTAAAAATAGAAAAAAATTCAAGCTTAAACTTATATAAGCTGTTATTAAAATTAAGAACACTACTGAATCGGTTTGCTAGATGTATAGTCCTAGTTTTATTAGTTATTTCGATAAATAATCTGGTATGCCGAAGATCACGCAGTGGAATATATGGAATGAACAAATTAGATAAATCGGAGCAATTTATGCTCAAGTTTATTACATTATAGGCAAGCATGAGTGAGATACAAGTTCTTCTGTCGTGTAAAGCCTGAAGACCAAGCAATTTGCGCCTGCTGGTCTACGATGGGAGGCCACCTGGCCAGTGAAGCATACGTAAAGCAATTTTCATAAAAAATTTTTGAACTCTCTGAATTTTATAGAAGTTAGATTCATAGAAAGGATTCCATATTATAGAACAATATTCAAGGCGACTTCTGACCAAAGAGATATAAAGTGCCTTCAACCTTATAGGGTCCTTAAAGTCACTGGTGTTTCGTCAAATGAACCCAACCATTGCAAAGGACTTTGCAACAATGAAGTCAATATGACTGGAAAAAGAAAGTTTGGAGTCAAAAATGATACCCAAATCTTTAATCTCTTGACAACGATTAAGAGATTTAGCATTTAGTTTGTAGTTAAAATATGTCGCAGTTATCGTTTTGGAATAAGACACGACGCAGCATTTGTTTGTATTTAAAAATAAATTATTGTCTGCGCAACAACCGGAAAGAGTCCAAATCAGATTGCAAGTTAGTGCGATCAGAGTTATTACGGGTCGTTAGAAATAGTTTGACATCGTCTGCAAACATCAAACATTTTGCGAATTTGAATTGCTGGGGAAAACCATTTATGAAAATTAAGAATAGCAGAGGGCCCAATGGGTACCCTGCGGAATACCTGACCAGGCGTTAATATGTAGAGATGACTTCTCGTCTCCAATTGCAGCATAGAGCTTTCTGTTCGATAAAAAACTCGTGAAGAATTTCAAAAGGTTTCCATTGACTCCATACTTGGCTAACTTGCGTACTTGAATAATATGATCAACCTTCTGAAATGCTTTCGAGAAGTCAGTGTATATGACGTCCAGTTGCTCAGATTTCTCTAAAGCACCCACTATTTGATTAGTAGCTAAAGCTAAATTTGTGGAGGTAGACCTACCTTGGAAAAATCCATGCTAGCGCTCGACTATAGCCTTGCCTACGTAATCGAACAATTTACGTTGAAGTACGTGGTCGAATATTTTTTCCAGAATACTCTGTTTAACAATAGGTCTGTAGTTGCAAATATCATTACGGTTACCAGACATAAATATGGGATTTATGGAGCATAATTTCCACGAGTCCAAAAAAATTCCGCTGTTCAAGCAATTTTGAAATAGAAAGGCTAAGGGTTCCGAAATATAGTTTGCGCACATTTTGAAAAATATCTGAGAAAACCCCTCAGTATCTGATTTTGTACCACTTGTCAATTTAGAGATTGATACAAGAACGTCATCTGCGGTAGCAACGAAATTACAAATTTAGCATTGGCATCCAGTGTGAAATATAGCATTTGGTGAAGAGTTAAACTTTGAGTATACTTTTTGGAAAGATTTCGCGAACAGGTTGCAGGTATCCTGTGGATTACTGGACACTTCGCCATCATACTCCATGTTCGTTGGAAAGCGACTGATTTTTCTGTTCGAGTAAATAACCGACCAGAAACTGGACGGATTTGACTTTAATTTTCATTCCAGTTTAAGCATATGTTGCTCAAATAGAGACTTATTTAGGCAATCGAATAGCTTTTTAAGTTTTATAAAGTTAAGTCGATCAATTTCTTTACAGCTTTTCTTATGTTTTTAAAAGCATTATTTTTTCTATTTTTAAGACTATTTAGTTTTAGATTAAACCAGGGTGGCCTATTCTTTAAGGCCTTACGTTTAAGAAATACGAAACTGGAAATGGCTAGTGAAAGCTTCCTCCTCAAAATTTCGTAAGAGGCCTCCGGATTTCCGGAGCAGTTAAGAAAATTCCAATCAGTAGCTGAGAAGAACTCATTTAGCGCTATACGATCGGCCTTGAAATAGTTATATTCCAACGTTGATTAGGATAGTTTTTTATAACATCATAAAAATCGAAATTTATAGCCAAAGCATTATGGTGAAAACTATTTTCCAAAATCGGAAATGGATGCTCAAGGCATGATATTTTTAAATCAGCAGACCCAAAAACTAGGTCTAGGAACATCCATTCTTATTTGGTTGAGAGTTATATTGTTTTAGACCGTATGCAAATAAGGTGCTTACAACTAGCATATCGATGTCGGACTTAATGTTTCAGGGTAAAATATTACAATAATTCGACCAAGATATATTACTTAAATTGAAATCGCCTAAATATATAATTTCATCAGACGATTAGCATTATTGACAACTTGACTTATACTATGTACAAACACACCAAATTGACAACTTATACCATATAGGCAATGTATTACGCAATTTATCATATAATGAATTGTAATAATAAATTGCCAATTCAAACTGCAAATGCAACCTTTTAAAGTGTGTTTATTGAGTAGATTTAAACGTCAGTTACGCATGGCTCAAATTATATGGTTGGCTAATCTCATCAGCTGATATTATTTTTTTCATTTCACTGGAGTATGAATTGCCAAAAGAGGATGGCAAACTCAAAATGAAACCAAAAAATTGAATACATTTTCTTGCAACTCACATTCATTCCATTCAATTTGCCTAAAACCAACACGCACATTTTACAGTCTGAACAAAGGAATGTTGTTGCTGTAGAGATGAGCCAACCAGCTATCAAATTACTATTGTGTAAGCTAAATGCAGTTATATGAGCACCACCCAATTTAAATCGAAATTGCCTCAATTTATTTTTCTGTTTGAACATAGTATTAAATTATCTATATGCTTCTAAAACATAGCAATGTCACTACTTGGTGGACTATAGGACAAAAGAAAAATTATTTTTTTTTTTACTAGTAAACGTAACGCATATAAAAATTTGTTCCACGTCACCGCTATTATAATCAATATTAATTTGTCAACTACATAGATCAGATCTAACCGCAATTAGGACACCTCCACCCCTTTCAAGCCCGGTGGCGTTAGAGCAACGATCATTACGAAAAATTTTCAGTCAACCACGTTTCCGTCAAAGCTTTGTTTGTATAGCCGAACGATCTCGGGAACGGCTCAACCGATTTAAATGAAATTTAGCACAGGGATAATGTATCACCTTCTAAGACTTTCTACCTAGGTGCTGCCACTCAGAATGTTTCACAAGGTACTCACCTATTCGAAATTAAAAAAAAAATTGCGTGAGATATGCCGATATGGGTATCAAACGAAAGGTATTTCACTCCGCATTACAATAGGGATATTTTTGAGTAGGGTTACCATTTGGGGTTGTGGTAATACTCTACTAACTCATATTCTATTAAAGCTTTAAAGGAGAACATTAAAGTTAAAAATCTTCCTAAAATATCTTACACATGATTCGACTTAATTTTCTGAATTTCATACACTCTAATAAAATTGAAATGCAATATCAAGGCACCGTGGCAAATTCTAGCAAAATATATTTAAATGCATATTTTTGGCAAGTATGAAATGAATAATTACAATTTCTCACAGATTACTATTAGAAAGATTTCTCACGGTAGATTTCTACCGTTAAACACTAGAGGTATACGTTCAATTTGAAAACGACATCTAATCATTTAACTACTTACCAACAGATGCCGCTTAGGGAAGTAAGTTGACATTTAATTAAACTAACTGATAGTTGTCACAACTGATAGTTGTCATTCATGAAATTTACAAGTTTTTGGAATGTTAAAAAAATTGTGAGATTTTCATAGTGTATAACTAAAAAATGTTTGAAATTAATAATTCGGCGCATGAAGATACTCGACCTAAATAACTTAGTTATCGATTTCACTAATTGTCATAACAATCCCTTATAATATGTTCAAACAGAAAAATGAATTGAGGAAATTTCGATTTGAATTGAGTGCTGTTCATACAACTCGATTTAGCTTACACAATAGTAATTTGAAAGCTGGTTGGTTCATCGCTACAGCAAGAACATACCTTTGTTCAGACTGTCAAAATGAACACGCACATTATTAGGCGAATGAAATGGAATGAAAACATAAAACTTTGAAATTTTTGTGTGTTGTATGAAAATATGTTCAATGTTTTGGTTGTATTTTGCTTTTGCCATCTTCTTTTGAAAATCCCTACTCCAGTGAAATGAAAGACATAAAATCAGCTGATGAGATGAGCCAACCATATAGTTCAGCCATGCGTAACTGACGTTTAAGTATACTCAATAAACATACTTTACAATGTTGCATTTGCAGTTCGAAACAATTTATTTCGCAATTTTTTTTAAATTGGCAATTTATTATTACAATTTATTATATAACAAATTGCGTAATAAATTGCCCAAATAGTATAAATTGCCAATTTGGTGTGTGTTTGAACCTAGTATTTTTCATTCCAGTTCATTTTGCGGTTAGTGTTTGATATGTTTTTGAAATCTATTTTAAGGAAATCAAATATTGGTAAGTAAAAATATATAATATGTGTGCATATAAAAAGAGTATAGTTTGATTAATGATGACATGTAGAACAAAGTAAGTTATGCGGCATGCTCGAAGATTGCCGAGAAAAGCTTGGTCGCCCTGGTACTATCATATTCATGTGAAATGATATTACTATATAATTGCGATGATTTCGTACGCATTCCACTTACATCTTGATAATAAAGCATATGTTTAGGTTTTAATTCAATAGGTCTAAGAATACCTACGCTAGATTCAATGGTTACGATTTCCAAAGAACCGGATCACATATCGGAAAGGAATTTCACTAAAACAATAAATATGACTCTGTCAAAATATTCGCGAAAATAATAATAATTATTGGAGCTATTGAGGGTATTTCTCAGATCCGATTAGCCATATTAGATCTATAGCGACTTAAAAAATTGATTTTGATCGCGGAAACAATACGGGAACAGGAAAAGAAGACGAAACATTTATTTGGAATTTTTAAAAACCAAAAAAAGTAAACTGAAAGACGTGAGAAGACAAAAATTTTCTACAATTTTTCTGTTTTAGAAGTTCACAATTGCAGTGGTTATCATGTCAACCTTGAAGGACTTGAAGTCAGATACCTTCTAAAATACCTTGAAATAGTCAATTATAAGTAAGCTTTTTTAGCAAATGCAAATTTTTATCTGCAGCATTTTTATGGCCTTGCGCTGAGTAAACTTCTTGCAAATTTAGGCATGTTTACTTAAATTGCCTTCAATTTCAGGCATACGAGAATCTAGTACGTGAGCTCTTACCACATACCGTTAGTTTATTGCATGTACCAAATCGTTATTTGAAAGAAATGCGTTTCTTAAAGTTTTTGTAGCTCATATTGAAAATTGGAGTTAAATCGTATGCCAATTCTTCAGCTAATAAACCAAGTCTTTAATGCCAAATAAACACCCCACACTGAATGAACTTGGACAAGAAATTGAATTGGAAACACATTTAAAAATACATTTGCATGCAGAAGTCTTTACGAAAATGTGCTTGAGTGCTTATGTAAGAATTGCAATGCAGTTGTGTGAATGTTTGTACTTGCCAAAGTATCAATGGATGCAGGGTTGCCACTTTGGTTTATTTTGTAAAACATTGGTACATTCTTCGTATGTGGTTAGCTGGTCTACTTTGTATATATTTGGTTGTTTTGTTTATTTATGTTATGTCGAAAATTACTAAACATTTTCACTGCCATTTTTCTGTTCGAATTTGTGCCTTATCCATGCTGTCGTTGAGGACCAACTTCTGTTGCTTTTGTGAGGCTCTGTACGCTGGACATCGTAAGAAAATTGATAAAGAAAGCAATAGAAGTTGGTCCTCAACGACAGCATTAATTCTGGAGAGGTCACTCTACAATGGACACCATCGCAGAAGTGATAAACGCAGTCAAAAAAGCCGAAACTGCGTACCACCAAGCGCAGACCGATAGCCTTGCTGGCTACGCTAGGCTTCAATAATGCTTTTAGCTCAGCCAGGAGACGTAACGTTACCCCCCAGCGGGTTAGGGGGCTTAGAATATATCCGCGACAGGTATACATGTCGTAAGAGGCGACTAAACTACCGAGTTGATTCAAGGGTTTGTGTAGCACAACTATTTCAAGGGGTTGTCAGCGAAATTTATAGCTTCTTCAACCCAATTGTCAACCTCACCTACTCGTGGCGAATCCTCTTTCTTTAACAGCCGTGGCTTTGGCGACCCCAAGTTCCTAATGGATCTAGGGGGGTCATACTAAATCGTTTCCAAGATGTTCGGGGTAGTACCTTAACTGTGCTTGTTACCGGAACGTACCGGATCTGCATCCGGCAGTGTCCCTGTCGCTACAACAAGAACAAATAATGTTCGAAACCACCAACGGTCAAAGAAAGAGTAAGATATCAGGTGGAGCAGGCCAGGGATTGGTAGCAGACCCGATTTTTGAAAAACTACTTAAATAGTTTTCTTCGGCTGTTCATGCCAAAAATTACATTCCTAGTTGGTAGGAAAAATGGAGATCGTCATCCATATGAAGAGGCGTCTCCCTACTATAATTAAGATGACGATTGGGAAACAGTAAGTATAAAATTTTCTTGAACGAAAAAATCCGGGGAATGAAAGAAAGCGCGATACACAAACGAGGAGCCTGTAAAACGGCCGCGCACATAAAAACGAGCTTGAGTAGGATAATGGCAAAAACAGATGTCCAAAAGCAATGTACAAGGAAGCCGCTTACATCAGCCTCAGACTCTATACTCTTATACGGTGCAGAAACCTGCGCGGACGCAATTAAAATCTGGTAGATCCCAATCGTCCTCATCACTGCCGATAGCACATGGGCTCTGCGAATAGCTCCGGTTTATCCCGTGGACCCTGCTTAAGATATCCTGGTTGTTTCTGGAACCATAACGATATGTTTTCTCATTGGTTGGAGGCGAGTAGAGCTGCTGTTGTCATACAGGCGTGAGAAGAATCGCTTCAACGCTGGCAAAACCAGTGAATCCTACAGAAGGTTTACCAGGAAACTGATTCCACAACTGCACTTTGGGTTGAGACGAACACTTGAAGAGGTCAACTTTTACCTGACTCAAATTTTAATCGGAGACAGATGTTTCCGCAGAAATCTCCACAGAATGGGCATAAGTGAAGCTCTCAACTGCCTGTACTGTGGAAAATAATCTTTCAATCCCAGCACTTCGCAGAATAGCGAAGGAGGGTAGAAGAGCTACTTAGCGCCCTATTCCCGGGCAGTTTCATCAATATCATGACTTGCCGCAGCGATGGATGGAATAAAGTCAGCACATATGCGCGGCATATCCTTCTCATCGAACGAGAAGATAGATAGCGTAAGGGTAGGCTTGCCTACGTGAGCTCCATAGCGTGCACCCGTACTCAAAGGAATGCTAAACGCAGGTACGGGGAATTGCGCCAGCCCTGCGACTTTTGGTTTTGGTTGGTAGCCCTTCATTACAAAATAGTGAGAGTCTCTCAGTGAGGCTTAGATATCGCGGCCAGTGCTTTAAGCGTTCCCTCCCACCACAAAACTAAAAAAACAGAATATATATATCAACCAAATTTCGCTATTTTATTTGTTTTTTTTTATCCCAAACATTTTTTTTTATTTCGTGGAAACCATGACGGCCATGAAGTTGCTGTTTTTTTGCGAAAGTTGAGTACGTTTTTTTTGGCATACACTTTTCAAAAGTATTTGCATTCGTGCTATTCGAAGTGCTCATAAGAACTAACATGCTGCTGATGCTGAAAGTTTTGAATAGAAAATTCGATGGCTGGCATGATGCGAATATGGTGTGCATATGCATGCGTGTGTGTATGTGTGAATCAACTAAAGTGTACAGTTCGAGTATTAAGAACTGCTTTCAGAGAATATAACTTTGAAAATATACTTACAAAATTTTCAATATTCTACGAAAACGATAGCAGCAAAATAGATTCGGCATCTAACCAACTTTACCACAACCGGGATGATAACTATGTAACCGATATATATATGTAGATATATGAGTCTTACGGTTATGACTGAAGGATTTAGTTTGTACAAGAGTGCATGTATGTAAGTGTAGTTTTGAAAATACGGTAGCAATATTTGTTATTTTAGCTGTTTGCGTTTGTGTTGTTGTTGTGGATTCTGGCAAGTTGTGAAACATTTTACGAAATTTACAAAGATCCATCATGCATACTTTCTTGCCTGACTTTTATGCACCTCTTGCTAACGACATCTAATCATTGGTTTGCTTTTATGATTATGGATTAATATACCCTGTTGTAAGCTGGGAAATGAGTTGTGCTTATGTTGCTCAGTTTACAATTTTCATAATACGCAATTTGACAAAAAAAAAAAAACTGTTTAAACTTAGAAGTAGGTCCTTTTTGTGGCCTTATGCGGGAAGCCAGAACTTAAGCTAAGTGTTTTGAAGTAGTTTGCTATATGCGGCAATATAGAATGTAAGTGTATGCGTAGTGTGTCTGATTGGTATGTTGTATGGGGAAAACAGAAGGTTAGTTTGGGTTAAGTTAAAGTGGCTGCCCCTCAGCAATGTGACACACTTAGGCCGGTTGGCCCCTTGTAATACCACTGTGTGGGCTATAGTCCTTCTTCCTTTAAATGTATAAGAATTTGAATCAATTTTTACTTCTGATATAGCGTAGAATATTTTCGATTTCTGCACATTCCACCTGTAGACCTGGTAGCAAAGAACATAGCGTTAACAACTGCAACCAGGCTCGGTGCATCGGGCCAGCTTGAACGCCGACAATACGGCCATAGTAGTATAACATCATCAATCACAAGACGAACAGACTACCTGAATCCCTATCTGCACTTCGAGGGCGATCTTAAGGCCACAATAGAGGTGGACGGTTGACTCAAGGGTGCTCAAATGGCGGAAGATACATGTGTACACAGATGGTTCCAAAGTAGTGGAAGGAGTAGGGTCTGCGGTATACTGTGCTGATCCGAATATAAACAGATCCTACAGGCTGCCGGATTACTGTAGTGCTTTCCAAGCGCAAATAGTAGCCGTAACCAAAGCAGTAGAAACCCTGGAAGAAAAGAGCCCAAGCTGCAATAGTGTTAACTTTTATATTGACAGTCAAGCAGCAATTAAGGCAAAAATCTCCCATACCACAGCATCTAACTGCGTGTTAGAGTGTAAGCGGTCCCTGGAGAGAATCGGGACAGGGAGAAGCATACATCTGTATTGGGTCCCAGGGCATATGGGAATAGATGGGAATGAAAAAGCGGATGAATTAACTAAAAAGGGCGCATCCCTTGAAGCTTGCTCCGTAGACGTCCCAATTAGACTGGGCGAAATTAAGCGAAGGCGAGAGGTGCACATGATCAACCAAGCAGTAAAAGCGTGGTTTCAAGCGCGAGGCTGTAAACTTCTTACAACCTTAGACTAAAAAAGTTGCTTCTATCATTAAAAACAGAGGACTGTAGACTCATAACGGGTATTCTGACTGGACACTGCCTTCTGGCGTCACATGCCTTTAAATTAGGCTTGGTTAGTGATAGCAGATGTAGGAAGTGCGGGCTGGAGGAGGAAGCGATCGAGCACGTTCTGTGCTCTTGCCCTGCGCTTGCCAGGCTGAGACTCCAGCTATTAGGAGTGATACAGCTGTCAGATCTAGAAGCACCAAGAGGACAGAGTTATTTTATAACATAGGTCCTGGTTTTTGATAGGGTTTTTAAATTTGGTCATTAAAACAAACTTCTGGTAACACTAAGGACTAATTCAGTCTATGTGAGGTCCTCATGGACCGGCCAGTTCAACCTGACCTAAGTTCTGTTAAACAGTCGATGAAATACATCTTCAGATATTCCATATGTATACTAGCCAGAGCAGAGAATCTACAGAGAAAGTGCTCCACGCTTTCTATCTCCTCTTCATCGCTGCAGCTCTGACAGAAATCGTTGGTTGGAATTCCCATGCGTTCGCCGTGTACTCTCAGCAGGAAGGAGCCCGTTAGTATCCCGAACAGTGGACCTAAGAAGAGACGGCTGAGGTTAATGAGGAACCTAGTTCGATTCTCATTTATGCTAGGCCAGGTTTGTTTGGACACCTCTCATGTGGGTTCCAGCGTCCATCTGGAATTTGCCTTCTAGGTAAAAAATGATGATAGCTGGCTTAGCTCTGTCTGTTCAGTAGCCTTCTTTGCTACTTCATCGGCAGCACAGTTCCCGGGTACACGGCTGTGACCTGGGACCCATACAACAGCTGTCTCGTACCACGATGCAAGTTCGTTTAGGATCTGTGTGCATTCTATTGCTAATTTCGATGAAGTGTTCTTGCCTTGAAGGTGAAAAAAGAATATAAGAGCAACTTTCGTCACAGTACTGTAGTAAAATTCCACAGCAAATATCATCATGATCATAAATTGGCACTTAGCTGCTTAAGTGATTTTGGCCGTTTCGTAACAACTCACGCCAGCTATCTCTGTTTCTCCATAATTGGTGCCAATTGGAAGCACAGACAGCAAATCAGTTAGTGGAAATTAACAAAGGCAGAAAACCAAGTTGGTGATATGAAAAAGGAAAATATGTAGACGTAAAGAAAACTAAACAGAATAAGATGAGGAGGGACTAGAGCAGTATAAAACGCCGTCAATAATGAGGTGGACAACAATAACAATTCTATTGATTATAGTCACGGATGTGAAAAAAATTGTGAAAAGAAAAAAGAAAAAGGAAAGAAAAGAAGTAAATTCCGGAACCATATAAAACTCGTCGATCTATGAATTGTTTATCGACGAGTCAATGTCAATGTATCGACGAGTTATCGGTTTGTTATCGAAAATGTATTGGTGTATTATAAAAAATTTGTCTATTTTTTATATAAAAGTTATATTATATCAAACGTTATCGCCTTTTATCGAAACATTTCCGATTTGTTTACTAACCGTTATCAATTTAATATTGGCTTGTTATCGATAAATTATCGAACTTTTTTCGAAAATTTATACATTTTTGATCGATCCACTAACAAAAAGTTATTGTTATATTATAAATTATTACAGATTTTATTTTATTTTTTTTTCGGTTTTTATGAAACAGATACCAATAAAACTTCACTATGAGTAAACCCGATGACTCATCATGATAAACAGTCGATACCTAGGTCATAAGAAAGCAGGAAGAAACCCATGAATTGGCTATAACAAATCAATAGCTCTACGATAATTTCGATAATAAGCTTAGATGATAAGCCTATAATAAAACAACTACTGGCCGAGATCCGTTGTTATCGGTAAAAAGGCGACGATGCTCATCTCGAGTTGCCCGAAATCTTTTGTGTCTGGCAAAGTTACCTCCGCTTTTGTTAACCTATTACGCCTGTGCGAGCTCCAGAGAAATTAAAAATTTAGTTTTCTAGGAGGACAGCTGCATTTCTGCGTCTTATTTTACGAGTAATTGGTAGTCACTCCTTTTTTATCAAATTATTCAACCGACTAAGTATAGGGTAGAAAAAAGCAAACGGCTTAATTTTCATAATGTGTTTGTTATTTTAGAAGGAACCCCGTTTTTCCACTTCCGAATCCTTGATCCAAAAAATTTAAAAAAATCTAATTTTGGTGGATGAAGCTAACATGAAAATGTATTGAACTGGAAAATCCCAATCCTTATACCGAAACATAGCTCGGCTTGGCTGGTTGATTTCGCTAAAGCAAAGGTAAACTAAGGAAACTGTAGGTGGAAGAAGTCATTTAACCTCTCGAACTTTGCGTGAAATTTTCTATCGAAAACTTTATGCAAAGAGAAGCAAGACAAAAACAAGGCCATGGCATTGGATTCTTAATGAAAAAGAGACTGTGTTGTCAATTGTCTTCGTTTTTGTTTGTGAACGCGCATTTCGAATACACCTACATGTGATCTTGGTTTTATAACATATCAAAATCACACTTATGTGCGCTTTACAGATACTCCAAATATCTAGTCGGACAATCTTCTTGGAGCAGTGAAGAAAGTTTGCATAGCAACGTAAGGAGACCCCAATTTCTCGCACTTGCTTTGAAACAAATCTTCCATGTCTTAATATACAGTGCCGCGTTACGGACACTAGAATTCCAGTCAGGTCGTAAAAAGAGGTGCACTGAGAAATGGTGCTCCACTCGAGAAAAGTGGAATGTTAAAAAAAAATTGCATATGAATGCGCAACGAGTGGGGTGTGAGCTTTATTGTAAAGCTAATATGGAAAGAGACGAAAAGGAAGAAGCGTGAGGCCGAAATGCGATGGTGGGTAGCGCGTGATATGCTAGCTGATAAGGTGTAAAATTCAATTTAAAAATTATGGGTGTGGCGGTTTCTTTCGTAGTTTGGATTGGTCACAAAGAAATTTTCTTCGATACATGAATTCTGGCGGGGTTATTTTGTACCTTTTACGTCCGGTTTTTCAGTGCGAGCTTAAACTACAGTTAAAGTCGGCTAGTGTTCAACACTGTCATTTCGGCCACTTAGGTGGAGAAGAACAGCAAAATTTTATATTACCGAACAAAGTGGCAAAGTTAAACTCTATTAAACTTTAAGTGTAACTTAAACTCGCACTGAAAATCCGGGCGTTAATATACAACTGGCTATAGAAGTCTCGTCAAAAATACCATTTGTCTCTTTTCAGCACTTTTGACTTACGTGTAAGTAGTATAAGGAAAGTGCATTGAAATCGTAAAATCATTCACACTCACATACCCAAATAAAGTTTTACTAGTATGTACTATTTGAAGTGCTAGGGAGAGCAAATCATATACTCGGCTTTCTTTGCATAAACTAACGATTTGACTGAAATGCATCATTTAAGTTCAGAAATTTGTCCATTGCTTTTCGAAAGCTTTTGGTGATTTTGATACATAGTTTGTGCACCAATAGGTATATATATGCCTGGGTAGGAGTTCAGGAAGCAACCCTGCAGCTAAGCAAATTACGTGTAGCCTAACTTGAAATTAGTACGCTTGCATACTCTTACTTATTTTATTACACAATATGAATTATTTTGTGGACATTGTAATGCGAAACTAAATACTTCTTATTAGAAAAGGGGGAAGTGGATCGTCATTAGATAGCTCACTTTAAAAGCATTCCTTGACTTAGATGTGTCATATATTTATGTACCGATCTCAATCCAGTAACACTTATCGAGTGTCTATTGCAGACAGATATTAAATTCAATTTTTTGTCTTAATTTTAGATATGCGCCTTATGAAGAGAGGTCATTTCTTTTACTCTGTAACTTAGTTCTAAAACTGCAGTATACTGGTTTCCAGATAGGGGTTATGGCTAACCAAGATTTCGAGTTTCCAGTGAAAATATAAAATACACAAATTTAAACCTCTTGCAAATCCTGTATGGTTTTAGCCAACTTTTTCTGAAGTGAAATTCATTGTATGTCCTATATCTACAAGACTATGGATTAAACCGGAGGCACCTAATATAGTCATAGAAAGACCCTATGGTCCTGATCCTGGTGGTCAGCATTTGAAAAATTGGTGGCTGTATACATGACATGGAAAAATGCGATAATCACCTACCATCGTCATTACGAGAATAGTATGCTTCTACGTACAAAAGAGCCCTTTGGACAGATCTTGGACGTATCGAGACTATACAGCCCGGCATACACTCGAATAAGCTCTATTTAGCTTGAGAATAAGACCCCGAAACCATTGTAATGCGTTGAAAAACCTACGAGCTTGGGCAGGCTTTCATTGCACGGCCAATGTCCTGATGGGCATGGAAATTCATTTCCATATGGAAGGTTTTGATTTGGCCGAGAATCAATCCCCTTGTTGTTGTTGTTGTTGTAGCGATACGGTTGCTCCCCGAAGGTTTAGGGAGTGATCGATGTGATGGTCCTTTGCCGTTAACAGATCCGGTACGCTCCGGTAACACAGCATCATTAAGGTGCTGGCCCGACCATCTCGGGAACGATTTATATGGCCACATTAAACCTTCAGGCCAATCCGGTATTTTAGTCGCCTCTTACGACAGGCATACCTACCGCGGGTATATTCTAACCCCCTGACCCGCTGGGTTAATCAATCCCCTTCGATGGGTTTTCTCGTTACTGTTTGTTTCATAACTAATGGGAAATTTAAAGAGTTGAGAATATCAGATGTTTCTGACATGCTTTGGTTGAGATATCCTGGCATATCCAGCAGATATTGTCGAAATTTAGTTTGCCTTCATTTGAAAAGTCCTCTCACTTTTCCAACCACCACCACTACCATTACCATTTCCATTTCCATTGCCACTTCCACTACCCCTACGACTACCACTACCTCCCCTATTTTTTCTACCTCGACCTCTCCCACGGGAACACGCTGTGCAAATTTTTTCAACAGCGGTTGAGTGCTTTGTTCGCTTTTAAGACCTAGTCTCAGTCGAATATTCGCAAACGCTTTACACCAACTGGAAAGTCATACTTTTTGAACATGTTTGTAATAAAGGGATTTAAAGGACTATAGTTTCCGACCAGGTATGGTTTTCACTTATCCAAAATTGATTTTTTGGTTTCTAATACCTAAATCAATATCAACATTGCTGGCGATAGTACCTATAAATATTGGTCCCGATTGATGATGGGTCCCCCAGCGGGTTAGGGGGTCAGAATATACCCTCAGTAGGTATGCCTGTCGTAAGAGGCGACTAAAATATCAGATTCAGGGCGCTGGGTAGTGCAACCCTTCGGCTTGCCAGCGCAATATATAGCTTCTCCAAACATAATTGTCAACCTCACCTATCCGCGGCGAATACTGTTTCACTAACAGACGAGGCTCTGGCAACCCCAAGCTCCTCATGGAACTTGGGGGTGGGGAGGGAGGGATGGTCTGAAGGTTTAGTGTGGCCATATAAATCGTTCCCGAGATGGTCGGGCTAGCACCTTATTGGTGCTGTGTTACCGGAGCGTATCGGATCTGTATCCGGCAAAGGACCATCACATCGATAACACTCCCCAAAGTATTCGATTATCGCTACAACAACAACAACATTGATGATGGTTAAGGCATGTTATATAGCGATTCTATCTCAAATGACCCCAACGGACCCAATATACTAAAATCGGAACTTTAACCACTCGAGATCAATATTTTTAGGGTTATTTATTTTGGTATAAGAAATCAAAAAATTCGCTTTTAAGTTTTTCAAGTATCCATAGAGATATCTTGTGCGACACCTCTTAAGCGCCTGCAGTCGGGACCAAAATTTATATTTGATATATTTACTGTTCCAACGGTAGGGACTGAAAAATATCGTTTATGGAATTAATGAGGACCATGTACATATTAAGTATACAGAATTATTTATTTTGAAAAATATGAAGAATCGAAGTATTTTAAAAAAACTGTATTATAAACCAAACAAAAATTTGATAGTTATAGAAAGCATCATAGAAAGTGCATGAATTATTATTTCAATGAATTCACATGGCCACCGTGGTGTGATGATAGCTTGCTCTGCCTACCACACCGTATACCCTGGGCTCACATCCCGGGCAAAGCAACATTAAAATTTTAGAAATAAAGTTTTTCAATTAGAAGAAAATTTTTCTAAGCGGGGTCGGCCCTTGGCAGTGTTTGGCAAGCGCTCCGAGTGTATTTCTGCTATGAAAATCTCTCAGTGAAAACTCATCTGCCTTGCAGATGCCGTTCGGGGTCGGCGTAAAACAAATAGGTCCCGTCCGGCCAATTTGTAGGGAAAATCAAAAGGAGCACGACGCAAATTGGAACAGAAACTCGGCTTAAAACCTCTTCGGAGGTTATCGCGCACTACATTTTTTGAATTCACAGGGACGAAACAATTTTTTGAACTATACATTTTTGGAGTTGTAGCTCAACAGAAATAAACTAATAAGTATAGTTATACAAATAAAAAATTAATGTTATAAGACAAATGTAAGCAATAATATTTCTTGAAAATTTGAAATTTGGTGAAATATCTTTTGTTTGATATAAAAATTAATTAATTAATTTACTTTTTTATACTATTCCTAACAGACGTTTTCCTAAGAATATTTTCGACTGAAACAAATTCCCCCATCATTCGGCTTTATACTCTAACCCGACGAAACACAATGATATAAAATTCATCGCCTTCAACGAATAAATTTTTCGGACTCCAAGAAAAGCACCAACGGTTTTTTTCTGTAAATTTGTGATGCATCCTCATTAAACAAGGCCGGACATCGCGATGCGTCCTCAAACAGACTGGTACATAAACACAACCACGACGTGTCACCCGTTACCTTCACCACCACAGAGGTTAAAGAAGCTATTAAAAAGGCACAACCCTTTAGAGGCCTCTAAATCAATAGGCTCAGACGAAATAGCCATGCCAATGCTAAAACACATTGGCGCTGAGGGAATAAACTACCTAATGCACGTTTCAGCCTTTCGTTGAGGTCCTTTGTCATTTCCGAACAAAGAAAAAGTGCAAGGATAATTTCACAACTATAGTCTGAGAAACCAGCTAACCAGAAGGCGAGTCATATCGACCGGTATCACTCCTTTCGACAGTAGCGAAGCCACTGGAAACCCTCCTGCCCCCTCATTTCACTGCGAATCTTCGCCAAGCCACCCGCCAGCATAGCTTCCGCAAAATGCATAGCACTATCACTACGTTAACGCCGTAAACACTCAGATGATTTACGAACTGAATCAGGAAAAACCCATTACAGGACGTTGCTCGTGGGACTCGAATCGTCAAATGTTTTTGACACAGTCAACCACGGCACGCCACTCCAAAACATAGGAGGGTCACTCCTTTCCCCTTGTCTAAAAAATGGACCGCAAAGTATCTGAATGGTCAGCATGCTTCGGTTCGTATGAATTTACTGGGATTGCATTAATTGCTGATTTATTTAATAATTTGGGAATGCTTCAATCTAGCAACGAAACCTCAAAGCGTGGGAGAAGTTAACAGGTACCCCTTGGAGTGGCTTCCTATCTCCAATAGAGGAATATTTTCTAGAATAAATAGCTAACTTCCCAGTTTTTCAGGTTTCTCCACTTCGTGCCACTTGGCATTATCACCGACCAAATCCAAGACCACTCTGTCTACGATGTGAAAGGAACAGATTATGAAAATATTGGACGTTTGCGTCTATGGTGTTACGCTACCAAAGATATTAGGATTAACGTTCAATAATATTCTCAACTTCAAGGCGCATATCACCGAAGTTTTATATAAAGTACAAAGCCGCAACAAAATCCGCAAGTCGCTTGCCGGGAGCATTTGGGGAAACAAAGAAACGTTGCTAACCACGTGTAAAGCAGTTAGCAGCCCGCTCATGTGCTACGCGTTACCAGTTTAGTTGCCTGAACTTAAAAAAAAAAAGATGCTGGAAAGGTAGCTGCCGCGTGATGTCTCCTTATGACGCATCAACAAACTGACTCTCACAAATCAGGACACCCTGGCTAATAACGGCTTGATCTAGCTCCGCCGCAAAGAGGGTTGAGGGAATATTTCCGCAAGCATTATGAGCATGAGATCCTGCACCTGACAACACAGCCGTTTGATTCAGACGAGCTTAAGTAGATCCTGGGTGAAATCTACACATAATCGGTTAATATCCTTGCCAGGATGCGCCCGCTGAATCCCGTTAACAATATACACTATCCTAATATTGCAGAAAAAAAGCACTCTACTATGTGAGACACGAGTCACCTTGGCCCAACTTCGTACTGGATACTGTAACTGGTTAAACTCTTATTTGTCCAGAATGAACCCCAATACACGTAATGTATGTCCTGCATGTGATGTGTCTCCACATGACACTAACAATCTTTTCAACTGTAATGTGGAACTTACGATTATAATACCAAATTCACTATGGTTCACCACTGTTGAAATTGCTAGTTTCCTTGGACTCCGTTAGAGGGCTTTAATGACAATTTGTGAGCGGTGGCACCCATTTAAATGCACTGTCAACACAACAGCGCCTATTTTTTAAGTGTTTTTCCTTAAATTCGTCTTTTATATATAGGTCAAATTTTGCTAGTATGTGGACTGAACATCTAAAGTCCTTTTTTTGCGGGAGGGTGGAAAAATGCCTAATGTACCATAATTGCTGCATCCGTGTGCCCGTAGACTAAAAAACAGCCCCAGTTGTCAAACCGTATACTGTTTTCCTTTCGTCCAGGTTCCAGCTATTTGCTCTGGGTGTCAATTTAATCGCTACTGCTTTGCCTCTGTATTTCTCTGCGCTCCCTCTCAGCGTCCATCAGGCGTGTCATGATTATAAATGCTATTTTGCTCACTGCAGTCAAGCCTTCCTTCCTGTTGCACATTTATGATACTAAATTTCTCGTGGTAGGTTCCTCACCAAAAATTCTATGCAAGGTGAGTCTTTCCTCGTCAAAACGGGGGCATTGTGCTAACTCCCTGGTACACCTTAAGCAAAGAGGACCTTCCTATGCTTCCATAAATACTCTTTGAAACAGTCATGTCCATTCAGTCCGCCGTGCTTCCGCTCATTCCATTGAGCTACGTCCCAATCTAACGTGAAGTTCCATCGCCCTTTACTCGAGGCCTCCCACCATTCTTGCCACTTAGCTATTGTTAGTGCCCTTCCTTCCTTTTTGGCATCTTCAGATGGTCGCTTTATTTTAGTGTTATACAAATCGGCCATTTCGCTTGCGAGTAAGTCCACTGGGATTTCCCGACCCTACTGAACCTAATAAAATATCTGCAACGACCACTAGTAATAGCTTACGATATTACATCTGAGCCTTTGAATTTTAATTTCCTTTTAGTTTACATTAACTACATACACACCAGATATTATAAACTTCCTTTATGCAGACAAATATCTCAATTAGCATTAATACTTATTGCTTTAATAAAACATGGTATTTAGCAATTAACTATTATAGATTGGCCTATTTGCAGTTACAAACATCCTGAGTAGGCCACTTAATTACGATTGCAATAATTGTAGTTTGTTGTTGATGAAATGGCTTCATGAATATGTTTACTGTTGTTCTAGGAAACGCCAATATACATATATGGACGACTATTACAAAATCTTATTTGTGAGCTATATTCAAAAATTTATACGAACTCATGTTTGTTGATATATATAATTTATTGCATATATATTCAAGTCTGCAATTTCATGCATGTATGTATGTGTTCAAACAATTGTCCAACAAACCACACAAACTATCTAATCAATGAACAAAACCATTAAATGACCAAATGATACATACATACATATACTCGTACAAGCATATTATTTTAGAAGGTAATAATGAATGCGAACTAAGGCAACTCAGCAATTGTCAATCACTTTTTCTTTACTGGTAGTATGTATTTATTTATAGCAAAAAGGTGTCATTATGTCTTGTAATTTATGGGTAAAAAGGTGTACAATTTTCATGTCTGATGATAGAATTTGTGTGGTTTGTTAATTATATAAATACAAATTTGTATGAATAAATAAATAATGTATATGGGGTATTCCATTCCATTTCGACCAATTTTGAACCCGACCCCTTTAGAATTGGCTGACAGTTTTTCTTCTTTTTCTAGCTTACGAAAGACGTTTTTCAGAATTTTTTCAAATTTTTTCATGCAACTCAAAAAAAGTTATGAATTAAAAAAAAAAACGCCGTTTTTGTTTTCAAAATGCTATAACTTTTTCAAAAATTGACCGCTTGGGATCTTTTTTTTTTTTAAATTTTTTTTTAAATGTACTTTTCGGAAAAAAATACAAACAAATTTAAATTTTTTTTTTTTTATTTTTCAGTTTTTCGAGATTTTTTGAATTTTGCCATTTTTTTTTCTCATAAAAAACTTCAATAAATTCTGCAATCATCCCCACTAATCCCGGAGTGGGCCGATTTTTTTTTTATATTTGTTTTAATTTAATTGAAAGAAAAATTTCAAAAATAAAAATTTTTTCAAAAATAAAAATTTCAAAAATAAATTTTTTTTTATCAGTTTTATTTATATAACAAAAAAATGTAAGAAAATAATTTTTAAGTATTCTTTTCTTTATATATTATGGTAATCTACGATTAAAATAACCAGGATTAATGACTGACACAGTAAACATGTAAGTTTTCTAAAAATAATGTAACAAATTATGAACTTATTTACTTAAAAATCATTTTCTTACATTTTTTTGTCATATAAATAAAATTGATAAAAAAAAATGTTATTTTTGAAAATTTTATTTTTGAAATTTTGTTTTTAATTAAATAAAAAAAAAAAATATAAAAAAAATCGCCCCACTCCGGGATTAGTGGGGATGATTGCAGAATTGATTGAAGTTTTTTGTGAGAAAAAAAAAAAAAAAAAAAAATGGCAAAATTCGAAAAATCTCGAAAAACTGAAAAATTAAAAAAAAAACTTTAAACATTTTTTTTGTATTTTTTCCGAAAAGTATATTTAAAAATAAATTAAAAAAAAAGATCCCAAACGGTAAATTTTTGAAAAAGTTATAGAATTTTGAAAACAAAAACGGTGCTTTTTTAAAAATTCATAACTTTTTTTTGAGTTGGATGAAAAAATTTGAAAAAATTCTGAAAAATGTTCTTCGTAAGCTAGAAAAAGAAGAAATACTTTCAGCCAATTCTAAAGGTGTCGGGTTCAAAATTGGTCGAAATGGGATGGAATACCCCATATATTAAACTGTAATATATGTGATCAGGTTTATCGATAAGGTAAATTTTTAACACAAATTGCTTTTAATCATTATTTTTGGTAGAAAGGAAATTACTTTTATTAATAAGTTAATTTTCAGGTAAGAATTTTTAGGTTAATTTTGTAATATAAGGAAATTTAAGTTCGGGTGTAACCGAACATTATATACTCAGCTGAGTGCTTTGGAGACATAATTGTCTTTTTCACAGGATACATACAAATGGTAATACTAAAAAGTGGAATAACTTGCCTTTGCTATATTTCCTCAGCTATCAATTCTTTTTATTTGAATATTTGTTTTAAATATGAAAATTTGGTTAAATTTGAAAGAATTTTTTTTATAATTTTTTCTAAATCACCCCTGAAATATTTTCGAAATGCTCTTCATTATGAGTCCGATAAGAGTCCGAAATATGTGAGATATATGTGCCTCGAGAAAATCTAAACCTATAATCATAAAACACTCATATATGACTACTATAAGGTGGAAATTAGGAGCCGTATGCCAAGAATGTATTTTTAATTTTGATATATGGAAGTCTGAGTTTATCTCGATTAGTTTATACCGTTACGGAATACCGTAATGCTAACCAAATTAATATATTCTGTGAGTTCTGCTCATCCGAGTATAATAAAAGCTGCGTTGGTTTAGCAGGGTTTCGTAGATGGTTTATAAGTGGTTTTTAATTCCATATCACATACGTTTGGAAAATATCTTCAAAATTGTAGACCAAGGGTGACCTTTTTTGGGACGAATTTCCTTCATCCTTTGTCAAATAAAGGAAAATCACCATGTAGGAAAATGAACATAGGGTAACACTGGAATGTGTTTGTATGACATGAGTATCAAATGAAACGTGCTAATGAGTATTTTAAAAGGGAGTGGGCCTTAGTTCTATAGGTGGACGCCCTTTCGAGATATCGCCGTAAAGGTGGACCAGGGGTGATTCTATGATATGTTTGTACGATATGTGTATCCAATTAAATGTATTAATGAGGGTTTTAAATGGGAGTGACCCTTAGTTGTATATGTGACGGCGTTTTCGAGACCAGGGTGACTCTGAACATCATCTGTCGGGTAGCTCTAATTTATTTATATATGTAATACCACGAACAGTATTCTTGCCATGATTTTAAGGGCTTTTGATTTCGCCCTGCAGAACTTTTTGATTTTCTTCTACTTAATATGGTAGGTGTCACACCCATTTTACAAGGTTTTTCTAAAGTTATATTTTGCGTCAAAGAACCAATCCAATCACCACATTTCGGCCGTTTTTAATACCAAGACAAAGTGAGTTCAGATAAGTACGTGAACTAAGTTTAGTAAAGATATATCCATTTTTGCTCAGGTTATCGTGCTAATGGGCAAGCGGAAGGACAGACGGTCGACTGTATATAAAAACTGGGCCTGACTTCGCCCATTTTCACAAAAAACAGTTTTCTTCATAGAAGCTATGCCCTTACCAAATTTCACAAAGACTGGTAAATTTTTGTTCGACTTACGGCATTAAAAGTATTCTAGACAAATTAAATGAAAAAGGTTGGAGTCACGCCTATTTTGAAATTTTCCTTCATTTTTGTATTTTGTTACACCATATCATTACTGGAGTTGAATGTTGATATGCAATTTTTGTAAAACTTTGATTTAAACATTTTTTTTTAAAAGTAGGCCTCCTCGTTATCCAATTTTGCTAATTTTTATTTAGAAAACATATAGTATTAGGAGTAACGTCCCAGCCAAATTTCATCAAGATATCTTCAACGACTGCCAAATTACAGCTTGCAAAACTTTTAAATTACCTTCTTCTAAAAGTGGGCGGTGCCACACCTATTGTCCAAAATTTTACTAATTTTCTACTCTGCGTCGTAAGGTCAACCCACATACCAAGTTTCTTCGCTTTATCCGTCTTTGGTAATGAATTATCGCACTTTTTCGGTTTTTCGAAATTTTCGATATCGAAAAAGTGGGTGTGGGTATAGTCATTTTAAACAGCGATCTGAGATGAGTGCCCAGGAACTTACATACCAAATTTCATTAAGATGCCTCAAAATTTACCCAAGTTATCGTGTTTACGGACAAACGGACAGACATGGCTAAATGAATTTCTTTTTTCGCCAAGATCATTTTGATATATAGAAGTCTATACTTATTTCGATTAGTTTATGCCATTACGGGGTACCGTTATGCGAACAAAATTAATATACTCTGTGCGCTCTTCTCAGCTGAGTATAAAAATGAAGCAATCTGAGGAAAATGTTGAAATTTTTCGAAGATAATAACGATATTATTGCGCAAGCGAAACGAATCCAAACACAATCGCTAAATGATTTTGAAAGCATTTCTGGATAGTCTAGATATTGTTGCTGTGGTTTACCCCTTTGGTGACTGCTACTGGTTTCCTTGTTGCGGTGGACTGTATTTGATGCGGTTCTATCTGGTTAACTTGTTGATGGTCAGCTTACCCAAGTAAAGATGCCAATATTAAATAGTAACGCGTACAAACGATTTTAATTTAGATTAAATATATTTATTATATGAATTATTCACGGAACATTAATTTTCGCGGGCGGTATATGCACACCATAAGAAGCGAATGAAGTAAGTATAAAGAAACAAAGAAAACAATGCAAATGTCAAACCTATGCTAGGTATGCTTGCGCATTAACCCTTTGCATACTAAGTACATTATTTAATAATTGCAATTACGAACTCAAAAGATATTTTCCGAAAATTATCACGAAATAATTTCAAATTTGTTCTAAAAACTGCTTGGGAACTTTCTCATATCGCGGAAGAATTGGCATATAACCTTATTGACGGTCTTATTTAAAAATTTCCAAATAGGGAAATGAAGAACGTTTTAAGGAAAGTGAGCAACGCAAAGTAATCCTGTAGTATTTCACCAAGAAAAATATTTGTGTATTTGTATTTACTATTACAATGGATATTAGTACAGTATACATAAATAAAAGTCGTAGCCTTAATAATTATGAATAATTTTTTCAGATAAAATTTTAAAATTTCTAAACAATTTCACACAGATGCGTAGTTTAAGAAATAATTGGTAAATCTTTCTAATTTAAAGGAAACATTTATTATTTAATGAAAAAATTATGACTACATTAAGGACCTCTGTGCGATTTTGGTGTTACCAATCTTCAAGCAAGTATAAATATCTTGCAATAACAACACTGGAGGAAATCATTTGTCGTTTAAAACAAGAAAGTGATAACAAGACAATTATAAGTTCAGTGAATTTATCATAATTGATTGGCTCTTAGCATCCTAAACATAAAGCACACTGAACTCCGATTAACGCATTTATTTTATTACGAAGCCAACAAATTTAAAAAAGCAATGCATAGTATCAAATTGTGTTGAGTATGTGCCTACCAGACCTTCTAAATAATGCCCGATTTTATATCTTTAGCCGGATAAAAATGACCGACTAATTTCCAGTCCATTAAAACTTGCCTAAACTAATCTTAGTATCAACCTAAACACACATGTAGATATGTTACATAGTTTTTGCCATCTTAGCCTATTAGTTTTGTACTGTCACTTAGATTCGTCTTCTTGTTGCTTCAAACGTTTCTTGCTAACTGTCATTGTTCCTGTCAACAATATAATTGCTCCTGCTCCAGCCCAGCTGCCAAATTCTTGTAAGTTTAGTCAAATTTTAGCGTTGACAGCATTGATTGCTGTTAGAAAATTTTGCTGTTATTTACTCAACCGTTTTTACATATATGTACATATGTAACTACTTGTATAATTGATTATACTTACATAGGGATATACTGTTTAAGTTGCATCGTAACTGACTTTAACTGGCTCATTCATTAGACATATAGATATACTTACATATATACATACTTGTTATAACTATATCTTTGCTATAGATAAAACTTCCATATGTGTTGAGTAAGAAAAAAAAGTGTACTGAAATGTTCTTACTCGCCTGTAAATAAAAGCTATTTGGCAACTTTCGCCAAGATTTTTATGCAGATATTTCAATTTTAGCTCAAACCAATATTAAAGTGATACCTTATAGGGCATTACAACTAACATATTGGGACCTTGCTTTTCATGCTGACACTCTCTTAAGTTCAGATATTTCAACTCATTCCAATTAACTCTAGGCTTTGGCACTTTTGAAATAAACCATGGGTGCTTGCTGGTTCATTATCAATATGAATGTACCTTAGAATGCAGGAACATGTAAGCCAAAATCTGCTACGCACTCAGAAAAATTACGAGCATGCTCCCATGAATACTTAAGTAGCATTACGCTAAACTTTCTATGTCACTGGGCCAGCTTCTAAGATACAAAGGGATATTAGTTTATTTCCAATTGAGCTCAAATTTGCTGAGTACAAAGATGTATTGTTGAGTTGACTAAATAAGTAGCTTGTGCTATTTTGCTTTGATTTGGTTTCCTAAAGTTATATCTATTGAAACTTGAAATAGGTGTATATGTATGTATATAAGAGTGTATAAAAACCACTAAAAAACTCATACCTGAAACAAATAAAGATTACGAAGCATCTCAATATCTCAGCTTCCTATTAAATTACAGTCGACTCGATTATCCGTGATGGTCGGGACCAAAAGCATTACGGATAATCGATTTTCACGGTTAATGGAATAATATTTTTTTTTTTTAAATATTTTTATTATTTAACAAGTGAGCATACAATAATAACTTGTAAATGCTTCTGGCTCATCGTCAAATAAGAGAATTCCCCGTTTTCATGTTTATTATACATACATATGTACATATTCACCTACAGTGACGTGCTATTAACACAAATACAATTTTCGCTGCCATCAAGGATAATAGAGGTAATCACGGTTAATCGAAGCAAACAATTTGAAAACACTGCAAAGAAAAAACCATAGACTGATCTTTGGCCATCACGGTTAATCGGGGTTACCGGTTAACCGGATCACGGATAATCGAGGCCCGACTGTAGTGTTCTTACCATTATACGATACGCAAAATTGTTCAGGGGTGAGAACGTTTATCCTCTGGTGAAAGGATAGACTTCTGAAATATTTATCGCATATCCATCTTCACCTCTATTCTACATTAAGTGGTGTTGTAAAGAGTAATAAAAACTGCGAGTTTCAGATAGTTACTCTACACAAACTGCCATCACGACCCTGAATCCAATGTCTTGTCTGTTAAATTGCTGCACGGCTATATGAACTGCTTTATAATACTCACGATGTTCGGATGAAAGTCAGGTACATTGAAAAACACTATCAAAATTCACTTTAAAAGACAACACGTACGTATTTCATTCCCACAATATCTCCTGCAATGTTTTTTCCAAAGAACTGTCAAAAAAACATCTAGCGGAGTGTGTCATAGTACAAAAGTGAATTACTGACTCGATATTAATTTCACCAGCTTGTTTTTGCATGGTTAACGTTTAAAAACTTCACCATATATATGTGAGATAACCCCAACTTGACCTTTGTTTTTCACATGAACAACCGATTCGTAAGCCGAATAAACAAGGGGCAGTTGAGTTACGACTCACACAATCACACTTCCTGCCGCTGCAGCACTGAATTTGCGTTCGTTCATACAAATGCTGTGCGAAGTTTAAACAATCTTAAAACTTCCTTCTTAAATTTCAGAAATTGATGAGGTAGTTTTTGTTGTAACTTTCTTCGGCCCATTATAAAACGCCGAGTTAACTTTTTAACTAAGTATTAACCCCTCCTGAATTAATAATAAAAAATAATTTTCCGTTCTCCAAAAAAATTGTTTTCATATAGCTCTTATAATTCAAAAATTGCATGGAAATATCATTTTAAAAACTTTATAGCCTCTTTCATTTGTTTAAATAAAAGAGTTAGTATATTTCTTTGCAGAGCAGAGCAAGAACCTTTTAAAATAAAGTTGCAGCCCAATACGTCAAGAAGTGTTCGGGATTACCCCTCCAAGACTTTGATTTATATTCTGTAATGGAAGTTGAGGTTGACAATATTTGGTTTGAGGCTTGATATTGTGACCAATATTAGCAATTTAAACAGCAAAGGTCTTTCTTTGATGAAACAGAAAACAACCACATATACATGTAAATTGCAGCTAAGAGCGTCAACGACATTACGCACACATGCACACAGTAACAAAGAGCGCTGATAACATTTCACATACATGTACACAGTTATATATAGATATGAAATTATATAAACCATATACAGCCAAGTCCAATAGAAGATACAGACATGAGAAATAAGACAGCTATTCGAGAAGGCTGCTTGCGAAAAGTCTGATAATAGGCGAACGAAGCAACTGAGAGTATATAAAAAGTGCAGGCTTGGGATTAACCAATCAATTTGATTTTAACACGATATAAGTGAAGTACGCGAATAATTTGTGAAGATCTACTATCATAGTAGTGCTGTAACTAAAGAGCATTTTATATACCAAACAGCTGAGTTTATTCGACAGTTCAGTGATTCGAACGATAGCAAAAAATGCTCAAAAATCCAGAACTCTTAAAATTCGCTAAATTATGTTTGGAGCTGCTTGACTTATAAAATATAAAAATTTCTCTTTTCGTAAAGCAGCCCATATCTTATTACACCTTGATCTTGATTTTGTTTATCAAGTAACTCATAGGTACGTTATGAGATATTAAACTTAAAGGAAATAAAACCATACAATTTTTGTGGAACAAAGAAATTAAAAATCACTACCTTCAAATATTTAAAGTATAAGTCATTATATTAACAGCTCCATTTTTTAGTGATACTCTGACGATTTTTAAATAAATGGTTGATAATAATTTGCATACACCCTAATGCACATACATACATATATATTTATATTGATAGCTTCCATACATTTTTGTAATCATTCACTGAAACCATTTTTCAATCTCATACCCCTTTTGTCTATAATCTACTTGTATCTCCTTCTCCAATTCACAAATACATATATACGTGGTGGAATTTTTCTCCCTCCTTTCGGAAACAAATTTTAGTGAGGTATGACATGATGTCCTTCATCGACCATCCCATGTCGTGTGCGCTTGTTTTGTGTGTATGTGTGTGCGTAGCTGTACTTAAAAATGCATACTCAAATTTGTTTAGTTAATTTTTTGCATTAACAAGACAACAACAAACATAATTGGGTTTTTGTTTTAATTAAATGAGGGCGAATTCATTAAAACTTTAAATATTTTAGAATATTAAAACAAAAATTTAATGCATAAAAGGTTACTTAATATCGTACGTCGATTACTGTTTCTCTTTTTATATGTACATAAATTTTAAATATAAAACACAATTAATACATTTTAATAAAATTAAAAGTTTTTTCAAAGCAATTTTGATGAAATGAAACGAGTTGCTGTAAATTTGGTGAAAACAAATTCAAGTTTGAAATATGAATGAGAGACGAATCCAGTTGGGGTAAAACCATGAATTAAGGGCCTCATCCTCTATTACGAAACGAAAATTCGTGTCGCCTCAGAGACGAATCGATAGTGTAATTGCACTATGTTAAACGATGGTAACATATCATTTGACTATTGATTTCGCCTTCCTGTTTGACATAAAGTAATGAACGTAAAGGCCGAACGAAAAAGATAAAGAATACCATTGCTAGAGGAAATAATTTGGAGGCGAATCGTTCGTCTGAGCTATCGTTCGTAATACAGAATGAAGCCCTAAATTATTGCATCCACTCAGAAAATCAGCTGGCCATAAAAGTTGAATATATTACTGCCGTCCTAATAGAGAATGTGAGTGGCCGCATTTTTTTCGAAGATAAGTTATTTATGTAGGCGTAAAGTTTGCGTATCAAAAGTAAAAGTAAAAATTTGAACTTTATTTTGTACTAGCTTATGCGCGTGGGTTTTACCCCACGTTTCTATAAAAATATGCAAGATACGCGTAACTGGCCATGGGTAAAACATGAGTTGGTAAGGCTGACTTCTGCTACAGCTAATGACTGTTGTTGCATGATATAATCATATTTGTAACAGGATTCCCCTCGCGTAGTTGAGGTTGACAATAGAGTTGCAGAAGCTCTGAAGCTATAAAGGTTTGTATTGCACTCATCAATAAATCCCTTGATTCGCATCTAATGATCGTCCTTGAACTTCATTGATAGGCATTGAAAATATGAGGCATTTAAAATTGAAAAGACAAGTATATCGGTATCAATGGAATCCTTGGTTTTAAACTTTTTTGTTTTCAAAATTTTCCGATAAAATGAATTTGCTTCAATGATATCCGTAAAAGTTTTGTGATGAAAAGCCTTGTCCCACTACATAAGCGTGAAGAATCGAAATAACGAAGCATAAATATTATGATATTACGGGTCCTTTTTTAAGGATCAATCGATGAGGAGAAATTTCTGATGGCTCAAAAGATCTAATAAACTCAATCGGATATGCACAGCTTTGCACTCTTCGACGATTGTGTTAATAGAGTGATAAGTTTTCTTGATTCTAATGATATTAACATCTTCATTTTAAGTTGCCTAAAATGCCTTTTCTCAAAGCAATTTATAGTTTTTAAAGATAGATTCAATATTTGGAAGAAACATTAGATATTAAAGCTTCAGATGAAGTAATAATTTCTCAAAAACTTGCAGGAAAAGAAATCAAATCTGTTAGTAAAGAAATAGGAATTTTGCCATAATTTATTTCAAGAAGTTGTTTAGCAAAAGCTGCTGCTGAAGTGTTTCCGCCAAAATGCCTTCTCATACTTCTAAAGAGAGTAAATTTTTGTACGTGAAACCGTCTACAGATGAAAAAGCACGCATTTACTTCAACTGCGGCTGTTTTAGCAAGTAACAGGAAAGCACCACCTTTGGGATTATCAGTACACCTTAAAATTACATCAATTAATATAAAATTAAACAGTAATATTTTTTTCCGGTTCCTCCATGCGTATCCAAAAATATCAACCCTAAAGATAATATAAAATAATACCAACCCTTATTTTCTTAGTGGTGTTAGGGGTTGATTCAATTTAACTCTTTAATGGATTTCAATGTTCTTGCATGAATACTTCCAGAGTTATGCTGTATCAAAAATTCCGTTTGTATGGTAGGTGCCACCCTCTTTTTTTATATTGAAGTTATTTTTAGCATATGCCCATCTTTGGAAGGTTTCTAGTGGGTGATTCAAATTTAGTTGTGATCGGCCGATCCGTTTAGGACGCAACCCGATTTATACCTACATACAAACATTCATAATTTTAGCTTTATATATATATAGATGGAAGATGCGGATAGACTGAAGTTAACAAAAAATTTTAACGGCGGATGATTAGTAAATATCCAAAAGGAATAACAGCCAAACAACTCTATAATCAAACTTTAGCTGTTATAATAACCTAAGTTTGTACGGCAGCCATAGTTCTAAAAAATCCCAATTGTAGGGAAGGTGCCACCCCCCTTCTCCTAATTCCACATTTTACTGGAGGTGTTAGGACTTAACCTCATATAGCTCCTTACCAATTTTCATTATCCTATCATTACATCCAGAGATATGCAGAATGAAAAGTTTCAATTATATGGGAGATGCCACACCCCCTTCTCCTCTACCCCACATTTTCTTGAGGGTGTTCAAGATTGACCTCATATAACTCCTTACTGAATTTTAATGTTCTAGCACGAATACCTTCAGAGTTATGTAGTACCAAATATTAATTTTGCATGGGAGGTGCCACGCCCCTTTTATATATCGATATTATTTATAGCCTATTACCATCCTTGGAATGTTTCTAGTGGGTTGTGCAAATTTGGTTGTGATCGGTCGATCCGTTTAGGACGCAATTCGATCTATACATACATACATACATGCATAATTTGAACTTTATATATATAGATAAATAGAAAGATCAGGCACAAATTATACTATTATAGTTCTGCCCGTATTCTTTTTATAAGTCATATCCTTACAAGTGCAAGAACAATAAAATTGGTACACACCGATCGATACTCACTACCAATTTTATCAGCGAAAGCAGTAGAGGAAGTCTAGGCTATGGGCATAAGAAGGAAGGGAGTGATAGTTGTTTTTAGTGTTATTAGGACTGAACGTCAGAAAAATTGAAGGTAGTTGCAGGAAGTCAAGTGTATCATTGAAACATACAATAGTAATATACGCCGCATATAATTTCAGTAGGCCGAGCTCCTACTCGAATATATTATTAGCGTACTTAATTTACACTTAACCGTTTGAACGACTATGGTTGGCCAATAAGGCGCCCAAACGCTTATGCGCTCTGCTTGCTGGCGCAAAGTGCGACACCAAGGTATTTTAAACGTTTTGCACCAGGTCTGTCCAGCGGAGGCGCTCTCTTTCTTTGCTTCAATGGGCGCGTTACGATAAGATACATTCTTAGCTACAGCATCATCTTTCGTTCGCATAACATAAACTAGCAAGCGTAGTCGCTGTGTTCTAATTCGGTGGACTATGTTGATGTATATAAAGCTACTACAACTCAGTATTAAATCTTCGTCAGTACTCGCCGTCGCCAACGCGTGGAGTTCCGTAAATCTTTTGATACTACAAACAGATTCTATGGCGAATTTGAACATTATCAGTTGCAAGATACTTTCGAAGAGTTTCCAGCGCAGTTAAGATCTCTTACTTCTCAACTGCCTTTCTCACTCACCCGTTATTAATGCTGTTTATTTAAAGAGCCAGCGAAGCTCTTTCGAGCCAAGTTCCTCACGAATTGAACAATCTAGAAAGTTCAACGTGGTTATGCCAAATCTTTTTCGAGATAGTTAAGCTAGACTTTAATGGTGATTTTTCTTTAAAATCTTTGGAGAATTTCCTTATTTCAATAGGAAAAATAAATCTACGAAAAATGCGAAGGATTCGGTTGTTTAACCCATTTTCTCCCGATACTAGATTCCGTGAAGGAAATCGCATGAAATTTTGTGTGGTTGCTATTATAGGACTACTGAACGCTATTACAAATTTTCAGGCTGATAGGTCTCCTGGATGCTACAGGAGAGACTGTTGCGAAAACGCAACGTTGGGAGAAACGCTGTAAAATGTGATGCACTTAAATAAACAAAAAAATTCGGAAGTCTAGTCAATAATGATTTTGAAAATGTTTTTAGTTGAAGTAGTTTATTTTATTAAGTTAAAAATATTTGTATTTTGTAATAATTAACCTTATTATAATTAATATACCTTTTTCTTACTGTCCAATTTTCTAAGATATTCATCACATCATTTTGGGTGTAATGTCAAGATGAAGTGGTCTCTGTGCTTCTTCTGATGGATCGCTACTTTCTCGATAAACTTCTTCTTCGCAATATAAAAGCAGAGATAATGCTATTTTCATTTTAAAAGCAATTTGAGACATAGGACGAGTTCCTTCTGATTTACTAACCATGTATTACAGTTGTACTGTTCACTGAATTGGTTCATAGGGGCCACCATCATTTTTTCCACGAATGCCAACACGGTAGTTAGCTACTGCATTATCATAGAGATCTACTTCTCTCATATATTGATTATAGTCATTATAAGTCCATGTTTTTAAACAGTAAAATTTTTTTCTCAGTTTTAGACCAACGGTGTGATTCTGTTATAGGATCAACAGTTCTGAAGTTAGAGATTACTGTTACTTCAGCATTATCTTGCCATCGAGCTACAAAATCTCTTCATTTATTTCGGAACAGTAGTAAAATTCATGTTTCATGAGGTTTGAGGTTTGGGGACAGTTCCAGTCGCTCTAAAACGTTTTTCGTTCAATAAACAAAACAAATTATATGACGAAAAGAAATTATCAAAATTAATAGCATGATGATCTGGATTTGTAACATTTTCCAGCAATGATAGCACGACAGATGCTCCAAAACCTACTTTCTTGTCATATGGTACCATCCGAAATTAAATTCAATACGTTTGGTTTTCTTCCATTTGGGTGCACCGAAATCTTTTTCTGAAGTATGCGTGATGTTTTATCCAGAACAGGATGGTCCGTCGTCAGGTGTTTCAGATAAATATGGTGGCTGTGACCCAAAATCTTCCACATCTGATTCGACCTCGACTTCTAGCTCTCCACATACATCCGTCATACAACTAAACTCAATCTTCATCACTCACTGTATCAACATTTGCTGGTGGAATGTAAGGTTAGGTAAGGTTAGGTTGGGTGGTAGCTGCCGTGATAAGGATAGCTCACTTGGACAACACGAAGGTCCATTGTGATACCACATACACCAAAATTAACGGTGACTTAGATCTAGCTACTTAGAGAATCGTCGAATGATACTGATCTCAACATTAGATAAATCCTCGGGAGATCCAAGTGAGTCGCGACCGAAGTACTTTCGCCGAGTTCTGGCAAAAGCTGGGCAATCAAGCATAAAGTGATTTGGTGATTCCACTCATCATCCTCCATACAGCTGCAACAGGATGCAGTTTCCAGTATATTGAGACGTACCGCATGGATACCTATGGCACAGTGCCCTGTCAGTGTAAACAACAGAAGTTATTTTTTTCGAAACAACTTTACCAATTTTCCTTCGTTTAGCAGAAACCGATGTTTCTTCACCTTCATCCTCACTGATGTATTAATATAGGATTAAATTTGCACGATTGTTAAAAAACGCTGACGATTCATTGTTTTCTAATAAATATATTAAAAAGCTAACCAAAATACAAGCAAACAAAAAAAAAAAAACTACCCACACAGCATTTAGATGATACATTTTTGAACTTTCCTTCATATCAATACAATTTGACTACTCCTTGCGAATAAATACTGAGTTTTCATACAGTTGAACAAAATAAATAATAAAATAAGATTACTTTTAATGATCAAAAACTGAAACTCATTTTTCTATCCCCTTTTGAAATAATTTTCGAATAACTTTGATAAATAAATTTTAAGATTTTATAAAAATGAACATAGAGAATAATAAAACTTGTTTGCTTTTGATGTTCAATAACTGAGAACAATTTTTCAATCACAATTTGGAATCATTTTTGAATTTAATTGCTTTAACTTCGGTGATCAAAAATTTAAAATCATTTTTCAATCAACTTTCTTAATATTTGCAGACTACCTTTCTTGAATAAATGATGCATTTTTTACTTGTTAAAACTATACTTCTCATTGAAAATTTGATTTTTCTTCATTAGCACACAATTTTTCAATCATAAAATCCAAAAAAATTACAAATATACAACACATATTCAAGACTAAAAGTAATAAAAGTGCTGCTGCTAACCTAAGATGTCTTCTAGCATTTCTCTAGATGCGGCTTCCCAGAAAACACATACTGGATGGAACCGATGTACGGAAGTTGTAAACTGTTTAACCGCTGGTAAACCGGCTTCAACATCCTCCATGAGCTATGATTGTCGAAAACATCTAGTTATATTTAAAGAATGATATGAGACATAGTAAAATCGTGATTTTTAAAGTGACATCATTACCATGATCTAAGATGATGATAATAGATGATGTTGGATGTTGTAGACGTGTGTGTGTACAACGGTCAAGTTAATTACTACCTGTGGTTCAAAAAGCTCACTTCCGGGCTTCCAGATGCTTTCACCCCCTGATGAAATATGATCTTTATATAGTATTTAGTTATGTATTAAATATGATGGAAAAATGAATCACAATCTTATTCACAAATGATTCTAAACCATCATATAATATGATTGAAAATTGTTCTTAAATGTGATCAAAAAATGACTGTGAAAAGTAATCAAATTGTATTCCAAAAGAAGTAAAGTACAATCTTCCAGTAATATTAAGTATGATAAAAAGCTGAATATAAAGTGTTTTGAAATATGAATCATAAATGATTATTCAAGAATAATCACAATTATGGTACATTTTTTTCCCGACGATACGTTAATTTTCGAACAGAAAATGCTTTTAAATTTGAACGTTTTTAATCATCTTGGGGTATAATATTTGAATATTTTTTATCAAAATTAATCAACTTATTTCCATATGTAATAAAAAAAAAAAAAATCATTCAATAAAATAAATAAATAACAATAATTGTGCACTTTTTGTTTGAAAGAATATTAACTTTTATGTCATTAAAATTAATTTGTATTAAATTTTTATTTATGGCGTTTGTGTAAGTATATGTTGCTACATAAATAGCTAACCAGATCGAATAAGCATCAATACAATAAAAATAAGATAAATGATGAAGTCTTTATTCGTGTGTGGCAGAAAATTTTATACTCAGCTGTAAAACTTAGCAAACCCTCATTGGTAAAAGTCTTAAACAACCCCAGTGATAACACGCCTACTTACAGTTATTTTGTTTTTAACTTTACATAACGCTTATCCTGATTAGTGCTTTATAAAAATGTGACGCGAACAGTTAATTAAGGTAGAGAGATATTGCTGCCTTACCTTACAAAATGATTTTCTTATGAACCGATAGTATATGTTTAACAGAAATATATTAAGAAAATTATGTTACCAATTTTCGTTACGATGCCTCAATTCTGATTCGAATCATGGATCCCGAAACTTTGGAAAATGTCTTGGGTAGTGGCAAAACAAGCTTGCGGAAATAAAACGCGAGGTGGATTAAGGAATTGCATACAAAGCAACAATACAAGGTCAGCTAGTTGGCAACCGAGTTAAGGTGAAATCGCTTAAGCAACAGTCGACCGAAAAAAGGACACTATTGTGAACGATATGTACATGCGAAAGTGTAGACAAACGAAAATTATAGTGTGGCGGCAGGGTGACATACATACACACAAACACACGCATTCCAAATATCTTGTTTCTGTTATTCTCCAGATGAACGTCAAAAACGTTCTGAGCTAGAAATAATAATGTCAAAGCAGAAATAAAGTACCTATTAGCTGATAAAACTGTTTAGCTAGTTAAAGCGATTTTTCAAGTTCGTTTGCAAAAAAGGCAATTATTATAACAAATGTTTATCAATCACAACTTATTTTAAGATGGAAATTGACTAACAAGTAGTTGGCTGAGTAGTAATGCAAAAATAACCACATATGACTTATTTCCTTCCGACTCTTAATGAGTTTGTAGTTAGCTTCTTATTCTGATAGAATTTTCAATCATAGTTTTTTTTTGTATTTCTTGGTACGATGGCACATTCGGAATAGAAATCCGCGATATACATTTTTTTCTTTCATTCTCTTAAAAATCTTTAGTACAAAGGTTCTTTAAATGGTCCACATATTATTATCACTTTGCAGGGACAACAAAGATCCCAAAGAGGAGCGAGTGGATAAATTGCATGGAACCGAGAAGCAAGATTATCTGTCTTCATGGACGGCACTAAACTGAACAACAGAGTTAGCAGTGGAATGTCCTCACGAAACTTAATATATGTATATAAGAACCTACGTTTATCACACCACTGCAATGTGTGTTTCAAGCTACTGATGAGCTAACAAGAGAAGGCACCAGCTTGCAAAAAATTACCTCTGCTGGCTCGGTAAATGCTTCTCTAAATACCTGCAAACATTGGCTGCGATCTCTAGTTCATAAAACAAGCTAACCCGAGATGGGCTATGTAACCAACTGTATCGAGGCAAATCTGGCCTAAGCTGGACGAAAACAGATCGTTGCCAATTCGTAGAGTTCCATTAATCTTTCATGGAACTGTTCTCCCGAATGCCACAAGATCCTCTCATCTTATATTGACAGTGACTTGTAGAGCTTGGTTTTTGATCGTGGAGAAGATACTTTATTTTTCAATTGCCCACATATTCCAGTTGTAGCATTATTCGTTATGCCCACCTATGCAATACATTTGCGGCATTATGCATTATGAACTTCTATGCCAATGCATTTTTTATGAACTTGCCACACGCAGTCATAGTGCAGTAATATTACAATATTGTTCTACATAAATTATATTGACCCGAAACAGCGAGAAGTCAACATCAATTGAATACCGAATACGAAACCCATGTCATTTCACACCTTCACAGTTTCGCTCAGTTAGTTACGCCGATCAATGCACGTGCCGATCAGAATTTCTAATTGTCAGTGTTATTTTGTCAATGTGAATCACCAAAAAATTCACACACAACTATTTTACATTGTTTCCATAAATAGATCAATGAAGTAATCTGCTGACTTTGCATACCAGTATTACAAATGTACATATTTTTAGTTTGTTAGTGTTAGCATAATTATTTATGTATAGGTTAAGAAATTAATTTCTTGTTAAGAAATTACGTATAAAAGAGACAGAATTTCTTCAATCAAATCAATTATTGTCAGACATTCAAACTCAAATATTCCTCTTATTAATTCGAACATTTCACAGTTCCCAGATAAAGTCGTTTAACATATCGAAATTATGTCTGGCAACATTAACGTGGCTATTAAGGTCAGATATCAATCAATCTTCGCATAATGATTTTACATAACGTAAGCCTTATCTCAGATAGCGTATTTCATTGAAAATTGTAAACACAACCGTAAATGAACTCATTCGGCCACATTTTTATAATACTCGAAATCTTTGAGAGCATGTACAATCTTTGTAAAACAACTTGTAAAAGCCCGAAAACGAGCTTTTTATAAACCGGTTCACCTTAAATTATGCACGAGAGTTTGAAGGCGTTGCTAGATACGTCACATTGGTACACTCTGGTGGAAGCCTCCAGTGCATCGGCATAAACGGGATATTAACACTTTGGTTTTCGTGCCATTCTAAAAGTATCTGCTATTTCTAGGAAGAGATAGCTAGATAGATAACTAGAACCTATAGCACTAAAAAATAAAAAAATTATCTACGCAAAGTTCTATTAAAATTATATTACGTTGACAAATAATTATTGGAGGAAAAATTAAAACTAAACGTTGACAAAAAATTTTTATTGGAAAAAAAACTTTGACTTTTCATTTAAAAATTAGTATGAAGCAATGTTTATGCGATAAAACTTATAACTGTTAAGGGTGTTCAGAGTTTTGTGGATTTGACGTTGAGAACGTTGCTTTAGAAAGCAACTATAAGCTACGGATCGTGAGTAACTTTTTTCTTTGCACTTCTTTCTTTCAACAGTTGATTATTTGATATTCTATATTGAAAATATAAGCTACGGTTTTTGGCTTTTTTCAATGACGTAGCAAATGCATGGCCGTGTATTTTGTACTGTGAAAATAAGCTACGGAAGTTTGCAATTCAATGATGTTAGGCCATTTGCAAAAAATTCTGGACTCCCTTATTATTCCCCTGCTTAAACATACTGAACTGCCTTTAAAATACTAATTATTCAGTTATGCCGGCTTTTTTTTCCAAAAAACTTAAAATTTACACTTTATATTTTGATAGAAGTGTTATTTCGTTGGTATTTGTGGTGTAACATTTGATCAGCCACTCAAAACCTCAATTCAAGTGCGCATGTTTGTTTGCTAATATTTATTGCAATTATCATAGGCGTACATTTTTTATTCATATTTTTTTATCAAGCCTATATTACTACGCGGTAATTTAACAATACATATTTTACATTTATATTATAATTTACAAATTTTTTCCAAACTCTCTTCAATTCCAATAACTAATTAAATGTTTATTGTGGTTGGTTTTATACGAACGTGCGCCATGGCGTATGAGTAACTATTAAGCCTTTCAAATAAAATACAAATAATTTGCTGCATGCTGCGTTTCGGGCGCTCTCACTGCGTATATCATATAATTATCATATTCACATTTGTGTCAACACGGCTTTGTCACAAATTAAATTAAATTTTTTTTGCGCGCCATTTTTGTGCTGTGTGTGTGTGTGCAAGTAAATATTGATCTGTAAACATTTTTCACAAATTAGTAATTAAAACCACAAAATAAAGTATTTATATGCATATGTACAGTGACTTGCCAAATAAAAGCAACAAACTGCACGTTATTTTGTTCTACCTGATAACTTTTATAGCAAACTATAGCTGTGTTTTTTTAAATCTCTATACTTTTTCGCTTGGCGGCCATCGTGGTGTGAAGGTAGCGTGCTCCGCCTACCCCACCGAATGCCCTGGGTTCACACGCCGGGCAGAGCAACATCAAAATTTTAGAAATAAGGTTTTTCAATTAGAAGAAAGTTTTCTAAGCGGGGTCGCCCCGCGACAGTGTTTGACAAGTGCTCCGAGTGTATTTCTGTCATGAAAAGCTCTCAGTGAAAACTCATCTGCCTTACTGTTTGGAGTCGGCATTAAACATGTAGGTCCCGTCCGGCCAATTTGTAGGAAAAACCAAGAGGAGCACGACGTAAATTGGAAGAGAAGCTCGGCCTAAAAATCTCTTCGTAGGTTGTCGCGCCTTACATTTTTTTATACGTTTTCGCCTAATTTTTAATGGACTGCGTTAAATTTTATATACTCTTCTGAAATTGCAGCTAAGAAAATTAGTACTCCTAAAATTCAATACGCATTATACTCAGATGCAACTGAAAATTGTGTATATGTTTCACCTCTATGTATTACCTCTATAAATGGTGTATGCCCACTATTCACCGCACCGATTCAGCTATAGCTTATACACTATGACCAACAGAGGTTTGTGTCTCCGCTTTTCGGTACAACATGTTTTGTAGCTAGTTGCTGCTAGATGGGTCTCCAAAGTATTATCTAAGTGAGGATAAGCGTTTTTTAACGCGCAAAACGTAGACGTATATTTCAATTTCAATTATTTAAAACAATGTATTAGTGCAATGAGATCGATAAATGATCTTTTCTAGCACAACAGTTCAATATACAAAAAATATATAAGTTACTCATGAACAAGCTTAAAACTAAATATTAATAGTAATAGTAAAACATTGAAATAAAATGTAAAAAATTTAACATTTGCTACACAATAACAGAGATTATATATAAAAAAAAAAATTTAAAAAAATGTAAGGCGCGATAACCTCCGAAGAGATCTAAGGCAAGCTTTTCTTCCAATTTGCGTCGTGCTCATCTTAACTTTCCCTACAAATTGGCCGGACGGGACATATATGTTTTATGCCGACTCACCGAACGGTATCTGCAAGGCAGATGAGTTTTCACTGAGAGCTTTTCATGGCAGAAGTACGCCCGAAGCAGTTGCCAAACACTGCCGAGGGGTGACCCCGCTTAGAAAGAGATAAATATATATATATATATATATATGTGTGTGTAATTAAAGATTTAACTAACTATATGATAAATATTTATATAAAGAAAAAATAAACAGCAAATCTCATCGTTGTCATATATCAATCAGTTTTTTCAACTTTTACACGCTGGTATCGGTCTTCCAAATAACTTTTCATTAGCCGCACAGCAGATTCTCCAAACACAAAGTATCTTACTAGCTTTGAACACAGTAGTTCATGATTGACAGAATCAAATGGCTTAGAAAAGTTTAGCAAGCACAGTGTAAAAAAAAAAAAAACGCTTATATCTGTGCATTGAGCTGCTGCATTTGTATTGAACAACCCTGTTTATGCATGTGTGATTTTAAAACACAAACGTGTATATTTGAATTGTAAATAAGTTTGTATGCGTACATAATATTTTGAGCTTTTTATTAAATCATTGTACATACACACATGTATGCATTCATAATAAAGTAAATAAAACAAACTAACTGTTTTAATTAGAGTTAGAAAATTATGTTACTGTTAAGTCATATAGAAAGTAATTAATAGGGCTGATGTTTGTATTAAAATTAATAACAATCAATGGATGGTTAAATTACCAATAGAAATTCAACACATAATTAGTACTCATGATAACTACTACAGTGGCATCACCCGTATATTTTCATTAAATGTATTATTTCGGTGGAATATTGATGGTTTCGTATTTAATTTTGTGCAAATAGACTATCCGCAAGTCTAATTATACGCAAATAAGGGCTCTAAATAAACAACTTATAGTATAGAAAAAATGTTACCTACACGTCAAGCACACTCTGCTGTGAAGTACATTAGCATTATCGAGTTAATTAATGACGAAGTAACTTACCTGCAAAGAAAAGACATACATTATATTAATAAGTTTATAATTGTATAAGAGGTAAACAATTAACTTAAATATCTATGATGGGTATTTCGTACTATTTTAATTATATTGTAGAAAACTAATTTACTCGGCCGACGTATTCTTGCGCCCGTAACGTGTTGTACGCTCCGTGAACGATTCAATTTTTTAAATCGAAAATGCACTGATATGGTTATCCGAATTGAGATTTTCTATAACATCCAATCAGGTTGAGTCATTTTGAACAGAAACAAATCGAAATAAAATATAAAAATTTGTATCATTTTAAAATTTCTGAGTGATGAATAAAAGGTTATTTTTATGCAAACATTTCTTTTTATAATGAATAAAATTTTATCATTATTCAAAATATTCTGATAAATGATAACAGGTGGTTCCTATTTTTGTAAGTTTTGGGGAAGGGGCTAGTTCATTATATATTTATTTATTTATATTTATTTATTTATTTACCAACGTAGAACAGGGTAAGATCAGATACAGTCTTTTAGAAGTACGACAACTAGGTTATTAAACATAAAACAGTGTAAATATGTCTATCCTAACTTAAATCTAAATCTATAAAATGAATAACAATAAAATTTCAATTTATATTCAATTATTCATAATATAAAATGGTTCCTTCGAGATGCTATGAAAATATACTTATATGCGCAAACAGTTATGGTGTAATTATAAATCTTCTTAGACATTTAATAATTTGGGAAAAATTTAAACAACGTGACATCAGACGGACAAGGTGACAGCTGTTTCGATTATACCTTGTGAACCTTGCGTTTGTAACACTTCAACCCTCGTAGGAGTGCGGGTTCAAATCCCACTCCCGGGAGAAAAGATTTTTAAGAGATTTACAAGATATAATCGAAACAGCTGTCGCCTTGTCGGTCCTGATGTCACGGTGTTTAAATTTACCCAAATTATTAAATAATTATAAAATTAAAAGTTGCTTCACATAAATGTTTTCATACATTTAAAGCAATACGGGCAATCCCCGATTAACTCATAATTCTTAGACAAAATTGATATGATTTGGCGGCTCAAAAATCATCCCGTTATTACTTCCAAATGACCCCGAGGTGAACCCGAAATGATCCCGGGAGGATCCACGGGAGTCCCCCAAAAATCAATCTGAAATATTCCTCATATGACTCCGGCTGTAGCCCGAGGGAGTTCTCAAAACTATCACGGAATGACCCCCAAATGACCACGGGGGGATCCCCAAAATGACCTTGAAGTTATCCTAGAATGACCCAGAGAGGACATTGGGAGTCCTCGAAACGACCCCGGAGGCTCCCCGAACGATCCCAGGTAGTCCCCAAAATATTCCTCAAAGTCCTCTTAATATTACTCTTGGAAGCCTCAGAGCTTCATATGGGTATATTTTTAAAGCATCTCGAGAGTGTACTTTTATATTTTTGAATAATTGAATTGCAATTGAAATTTAATTCTTATTCCATATTAAAAAAAGAGCAATAACTTAACCTTTTGCTAAAAATTTTCAAAAATAAGAATGAACGGTGATCATCAATCAGAATATTTTGAATAACGCTAAAATGCTATTCAGTATTCAAGAAATGCTTGAATAAAATAATACTTGTTATTCAACACCAAACTTTTTTTGAATAATGAATAAAACATTATTTTAAATTTTTTCGTCAATCCTTATTCAAAGTTGTTGATAATGCCCATCCCTGCATCAAATATCTTACAACTTTGCTATTTTTTCTTCAAATTTTCTTGCTTATAATCGTCCGTCCTTTATTTCTTTTTTATCCACTACTTACCCGTTCTCTCACTCCCATTCCCACTCACAGTTTAATTCTCATTGCCCTATTCACTCCTTCTTCCACACCCTCAACTCCGAAATTACTTGAGATGTGGAACGTATATACCATACATTTGATACTCGAAAAATGCCAAACGGTTTTAAGGTATAATTGTATGGGCGTGTGTGTCTCATCTACTCATCTAGAGTAGAACCATAGCGACCCCAGGGTAATGAGCAGGCGGACAGCCTGGCCAGAGTGACAGCAACGACACGACCTATAAGTCCCGAGTCGTTCCTGCCAGTAAGCCCGCAGGAATTAGGGGGTATCTATTAGTAGAAGAAAGGGAAAAGAGAGAAGAACACTGGCGAAATATGCCAGGCCTGAGACAATCTAGGTTACTATTAGGGGGTTATAGCACAACTCGATATAGAGCATTAATAGGCCTCTCGAAAGATTACCTAAGAATCCTAGCAGCTACTCTTACAGGACACTGTAAACTGAACAGTCACATAAAAAAGCTGGGTATAATATCGAACAACACATGCCGATATTGTGATCAGCAGAGACGACGGACCACATCATCCTGGAGTGTGACGCAATTTAAAACGTAGGGCTAAGTTTATGGGCTCACAATGGCCAGAGCATTCTCACATCTAATCCATCAAGCCAGGTGAACTGCTAGGGTCGGGTTGAATGAGGTAATGTGAAGCAGCTGAGGGCAAAAGAGACCAATGGTCGCCGTGCGATCCTCAATTAATTATCTATCTAGCGATCCCAGACAATTACTCTCAACTTTACTTATTTATTTATTTAGCCTATTTTCAAAGTTTATTAATAATCAATTTTAATGCATACATAAAGCAAAAGGAGGAGAAGCTTTTCTCTTATTGAAATTGTATGACGTTTCGATACAATATGAAGGCCTTGATAACACAAATGTCCTTGTGCTTGTGCATTAGACTGATTCACGTTTATTGATAAATTTTTGCCATGCATATTCCAATATTTCAACGTTGTTTTTGGATTTATTGCCTGCTCCTTTTCACATATATATATAAAATTCCCACAAAGAGGGGCAATTGCCATTTCCTATGACACCACAATGTTTAAAGTTTCAGTTGAAAATATTTCGACGAAACAGATTGAAAAAAAATATTGTCTCTTAAATTCGACGGCTAAGCGCCAGTTTAAAATTAGTGGAGTTCACTGCAGGGTAGAAAGAAAGAAAAGTTGCATTCTTACGCAAATACGAACCTTTTAGGACATTTTGATGAAAAATTAGGAAAACCATATTTTTCAAACGGTCAAATCTTTTTAGGAATTTCTAACAAAATGTATGTGTATAGAAAAAATATGGGCTGCTTGTTTGAACATACTGTGACGAGTATGAGTGACACTAAGTGATACTCACATCCCTAGTCTGATGCTAAGTAAATGAAGTCACAACAACAATAAAGCAGACAGTCACTTGTATCTACATAAACGAATAAATCATTATGTCTACGCATATGTACGTAAACGCAGCTGAGAAGCAACGCACGACCACATGCATATATCTGAGATACTCCCGAAAGTATGCAATGAGAGAAGCTATAAAATCATGCAATTGTAGTTACAGTGAGAAATTTGATAGCTGATGGCCAATTAGTAGATTCTGTAAATGGAAGCGCCTAGAAGATGCGAACGAGGAAATCAGAGAGTATAAAAGGCAGCAACAGTCGAGACGCAATAATTCAGTTTTGATTAAGCACGCAATCTGTCGGGAAATAGTAGAGTTATTTATTGTGAAGTACTTTAATAAAGGCCATTTTGCATTAATAAATATTGGAGTTATTTATTCAACAGTTTAGTGATCCGAACTTAGCAGAAGGTTGCAAATAAGGGGACTTGTAAATAAATTTGTTACAATACATACAAATTTATGTACCTACATATATGCGCATACACTTACTGGTGTGGAAAGTTGTTTCCCCATCGTATATATTTATGAATATATGTGTGCACCTCATTGAAAAGCCTTAGAATTTATGTTTGAAATGCGATATTTTCCAATTTATTTCACTCTTTATGAGACTGCTTACATGCATGTTTGCGTGCGTGTGAGTGTATGGTAGAGTGCTTGAACAATCTCAAAAGTAATGAAAGCAAAGTAAAAAGGCTTGTGAAAAAGAATTTGAAAGGTATATATAAAAAATTCAAAAAATGTTGACTGAATTGAATGAAAAAACAAGTAAGGACGGGACTGTCTTCGGCTGTGACGAAGTCTTCATACCTTTTATGAATGGTGCTGAACAATAATCTTATCCCGTTCGTAATCTTCAAATAATCGGATGTATAAGATAAGAAATAAATAGTGAAAAAATGTACATACCTAAACGATTTTTAAGATAAATCTTAATATATAAAAACACGTGCCACACAATTGAGGCCAATGGACTCCTAAACTACTGAACCGATTTTGAATTTGTTTTGCACCCCGTGTGTAGTTTGATCTAACTTGAAATATAGGATAGATGACTGGGTGACTATAGTCTCGAGATATAGGCCAAAAAGTGGACCCGGGTACCCCTAGAGTATGTTTATAGAATATGGATATAAAATGAAAGCTGTTGATGAGTGCTTCAGTAGAGGGTAATTTTCATAAACCTGGGTGACTAGGGTCTCCAGATATAGGCCAAAATGTGGACCCGGGTACCCCTAGAGTGTGTTTATATAATATGGATATCAGATGGAAGCTGTTGATGAGTGCTTTAGTAGAGGATAATTTTCATACCCCTGGGCGACTCTGGTCTGGAGATATAGGCCAAAAGGTGGACCCGGGTACCCCTAGAGTGTGTTTATAGAATATGTATATCAAATGAAAGCTGTTGATGAGTGCTTTAGTAGAGGCTAATTTTCATACCCCTGGGCGACTCTGGTCTGGAGATATAGGCCAAAAGGTGGACCCGGGTACCCCTAGAGTGTGTTTATAGAATATGTATATCAAATGAAAGCTGTTGATGAGTGCTTTAGTAGAGGATAATTTTCATACCCCTGGGCGACTCTGGTCTGGAGATATAGGCCAAAAGGTGGACCCGGGTACCCCTAGAGTGTGTTTATAGAATATGTATATCAAATGAAAGCTGTTGATGAGTGCTTTAGTACAGAGTAATATATTATCCAGAGACGGACTGGGACTGAGATTAGGACTAGGACTGGGACTGAGACTCGGAGTGGGACTGGGACTGGGACTGGAATAAAGTACATACCACCTTCTGGGACAGGCAACAAGGGATGCAGAAGAATGAGAAGAAATTGAGATAAGAGAAAAGAGAGGAGGAGGTTGAGAAAGAGATAAAATGAGACGAAGATGGAGATAGATGAAGCGAAAAAAACGGACGGAAGAGTGAATAAAAGGATTAGGAAAAGTGAGGATGGGGGGGGGGGGGGGGGGAGGACAGAGTCAGACGGAAAAAGCTTATTAAAATGTATGCATATTGGGCAAATTTAGGGCAGGACAACATCTGCCAGGTCTTCTAATATTAAATAAAAAATAGGTAGGTACTTTGTGTAAGGATTCAAAGTTTCAGGTTTTTTGTGGTCTGCATGTTAAAGCTATTACTATAAATCACGTATTTCAACAATATAAGATGTAAACGTAAGTATTTCATGAAATTTGTTGAAATTTGAATCTTCTAGCCGTAAAAAAGGGGCAAACATGACAGTTTATATGGGGTATATAATATATATACCAACGATCTCTATGATTTTTTCAGACAACAATATATGCTATATACGTAAGCATTCGTTGAAATGTGAAGCCTCTAGCTCTTAAAATAGGGCAGTAATTACGAAAAGTTTCTTATCTGAACAATCGGTTGTGGGGATATACACTATATATACGACCGATCTCATCCATTTTTTTTTACAACAATATGTGAAATTTTTGAAAGTATATGGTGATGTTTGAAGCTTCAATCTGGTAAATCCTCTTTTTATGAAAAATAGGTTGTATGGAGGATATATGCTATTGTGAACCCATCCGGCCGATTCCGACAAATGTCTAATCGGACACATAAATACACCCGCTCACCAAATTTTATCAAGATATCTCACAAATTGAGGGACTAGTTTGCATACAAACAGACATACGGACAGACGGACATGGCTAAATCAACTCAGGTCTGCATCCTGATTATTTCTGTATATTTAATGGTGGGTCTATCTATTTTCCTTTAAGGACTTACAACTTTGAAATTCGTGCCAAAGTTAATATAGCATTTCATTTTTATGAAAGGTATAAAAAGCGAGGAAGCACAGGCGAAAAGTTGAGCCGACATTTAAGTGGCAAATCAATGGCATAGTAAATATTTGAACAACTTAAGCGGACACTGGTGAGAAAAATAAAGAAAACTAAAGCAAACAAAATAAAAGAGCTAAGAATTGCAGCAGCAACAGTGCCAAGTTTTGAGTAGGCAAAAGCAGCTATTAAGTGCATGCGAGGCTGATAAAAATGTTGAGTAAGGAGTACCGAGGCGCTATGTAGGTGGAAATATAAAATGAAGAAATCGAAACTAAAAGCAAACAATGGCAAAATACAAATCGAAGAAAAGTGAGTGCCAAAAATAAGTAGAACTTGCGAAAATTTAAAAATTTAGTTATACATTTTGTATACATGTCAAATGCTATAACTTTTGATGTAATGCGCGTTTATCTGAAGTTCTAAAAAAAAAACGGCTTAGCAACCGGTAGATAAAAATTTTTATATTTTAATTGGTGGGCAACTTTTATATATGGCTTGATAATTTTAACCGTTAATTCAATGCATAAATCTTAAGCGGTAATCCCAAAAATTCAAAATAAATTGAAGTATCCCATTGTCACTGTGACATAAAAGAGAGCCACCTGGAATTTCTTAATTTAATCTTGTCTTGTGACATAAAGCTTCGAGTTTTCATGAAAAGGTAAATATAAATTGGTGATATTTGATGAATTTTAGCTCAATATATGTTCGATGCCTGGACCGGCAATCCACTAGTTTTGGTGGGACTTGCAAAGATGCGTTCTTTCTGGTCTTCCAGGTTAGGTTAGTTGTTAATAAAAACCTCATATAGACTGGATGTATACATAGTGTTACCAGAGTTTGTTTGACAACCAAACGGAAGAACTCCAATCAGGTACCAGGACTTAAGTTATAGAAAAACTACGCCCTTTTGGCAAGTACTATAAGTTTTCTAAGCTCCTAATAACCACCGTTCCTAATAACTGGAACCTTGATTTGGCGAGCGTAGGACATGAACACATAACGCGTTCAACGATTTCTTTTTGCACTCGCAATTTCTACACGTGCTCTTACTTATGATTCCTAACTTATAAGCATGTGATTATTAAAGGCAGTGTCCAGTTGACATGTCCATCATGAGCTTTAAGTCTTCTCTCTTCAGAGATATGAGCCACTTTGTGAGTTTAATATCGTAGGCTTTGGACATAAGCTTAGAAAGTTTGAAGCCCTGCGCTTTTGTCCACGCCCTTTTTGCTTGATGGATTTTATGCAGCTACCATCTTCTTGGAATTTCTCCCAAACGTATTATCGTTTCAGAGAGTGTTGCACCCTCCTTTGCCAACTGATCGGCTTTTTCGTTACCTTCTGGCATCCTGTGTGATATACTTATTTCTGGATCGACGCAGTAACCAGCAGACCCGACCAATTCTATTAATTTGGAACCATCCGTATACATAAATTTAATTGCTGTATGGACAGTATTTATACACTTGTTTTTTTTTTTTTTTTACCTGTGAATTTTTTTTGATAATATCGCTTTCCAATGACATTTAACTCAAAACGTATTTATTATACATATAATTTTGTTCACGATATATTTTTTTTTTCGAGAATCTCGCGAGTATTACGAGTAATTCGAGATTCGAGAATCTCGCAAATAAGCGGGACTTGCGAGAAATCTCTTCTCGAACAAGTTCGAGAAATCGTAAGCTCTTCTATCTACTAAGCGTCTGCCCACGACTTTATCTCTTCTATCCGGCAACAGCACAATTGTATGTTAGAGAAATAGACTTCCAGCCCGTTGTGTACCATGAGCCAGTACAGAAAATGTACGTTTGCGACGTCTTCCCTATGTCATTCTTGTGTTTGTCGATGCCACTTCCTTTGATGTTCACAGTTCAGCAACGGTAGTCCCTCGAAGGTTATTTTGTCGCAAAACGGGCACTCCGACACTCAACCTGGCGCATCCTATCCAGGGACACAACAGCGCACGAAAGCCACCTCTCCCTAACCGCCAAAGTACTTACTTCTTCGTCGTCGCGCTGTTCTGAATGACGCAATTAAACTGTATTTTTTAGCTGGAAAGATATCGGAGAGAGTTGACTTCATGAAGCGGCGCAACTTTGGCATGGCTGTGATACAAGAGACGAACCTTACTGAAAAATCTGCTATGTAAATTTGCTCCGGCTATAACGGCCTTAGGAAAGAACACACGAGAGGACATGGAAGCGGACTCGCGTTCCCATTCCATCCCCCTATGCAATTTAAAATATTTGAGCTTGACATCAGCCGCAGGGACAGTGACCTCATAAACATTCAACATCCCCTGTTAAATGCTGCCCCAGCGTATATCGTTCTGATATAAGTGCTCTTCTCACTAGAAACAGTCGCATTATTCTAAGCGATTTCAATGGTCATCACGATATGTGGGACTCAAGGGGTTGCTAAGTGCAATACAAATCGTTATAGCTTCAGACCTTCCTGAACCAAATTTTTAACCTCACCTACGCGAGAGGAATCCTGTTAAAAATATGCATGTTCCATAAACATATTTGAAAAGCTAGGACCTGGCGACCGCAAGCTTCTTATAGAAGTGGGGGTGGGGGCTGCATAGTCTAGAAGGTTTACTGTGGTTATGTTATTCGTTTCCGATATGGTCGAGCTAGTACCTGGTCTATATCCGGCAAAGGACCATCAAAATCGATAACACTCCCCAAAACCTTCGGGAAGCTGCTCTATCGTTAATATAACAGCAACAACATCTGCGGTATTCCGATCTGCAAGCAGACAGCAGATGTGAGATGTTGGTATGTCGAAGAGATAACAAGACTTTCTGCACAATAAACGGAGATGCCTCCATATGTGTGGTAGGATATTTTCATAACTTGCTAGTTATATCCGTCGTAGATGGAGAACTTATAAGTTGCGTAAATTGACTGACGATGCTACCATAAACATCTGACTACTTACCCATACACCTCTCATTGGAGCGTTCAGCCGAATTCATTATGTCTGAGTTTTGCATTTTCATTAACTTCTAACCTCCCAATCCCAAATGATGTCCGTAAAGCGAAACCTGTTTTTTTCTCGTCCACAGTCAGTATGTGCGACTCATCTTGTACTCTCGTAGAAATAATTGTTGTATCATCAAAAAAAATATAGTGTGAATACAATTAGATGAGATATGAAAGAAATAAATTTATCGAATCACGGCCAAAATTTCCCTCGATTCGGAATGCGGGGCTTTTAACATATTATTGATTGCAACCTAAACATTTGCAAGGTGTGAGTAAAAGTGTGGATTTATTTTTCAACAAAAACAACAAAACTGTGAGAACACTAACAGTTTGTCACATTGCATGTTGCTAAGATTAATTTTCTATTTTGCACCACTAAATTATGAAATGGAATTTATTCGCCAATTCTCTTGAGTGTTTTAATTCTTCACCCATGCTCCTGCAGCTGTTGCTAAACATATTTACTTCCAAGGAAACTTTCTTTTGCTTTTGCGGCTTTTTGATAAGCCTGCAAACTTTTGAAATATACAGCAAAAAGTTTGACTTGAAAACAATTCGTAGTAAGGTAAAAGTTTCCAATTTGCCACAATTTCTTTTAATTTCAATTCATTTTTTTTAATCGATTCCTTACTGACTTAAAGAATAGTTAGCCAATACATAAGAATGACAGATTCATATGCAACCAACAGCTGCTCGGTTCACAGAGTATTAGCGTTATTTATGCAGTTTGAAATTAGCATTTTATGTCTGCGTTTGGTTGGTTTATTGCTGTAGACAGCTTAAAGTTTTTAAATTCACTTAAAAGTTCGAAATATTTGATTTTCTGCAAAACGGAAACATAATTCAAATCAAAAGTTGCACTTTCACGTCCTGCGGCAAATACGCAAAGGGAAATTATAGCCTTCATTTCATATGCAACTAGCAGACCCGGCAGACGTTGTTCTGCCCTAAATTTGGTATTTCTACATACATTTTAATAAGCTTTTTCCGTCTAACTCTGCCCTCGCCCCTCTACACTTTTTCCTAATTTTTGTATTCACTCCTCCTCCCTCCGTATTTTTCGCTTCATCTATCTCCATTTTCGTCTCATTCTATCCCTTTCTTAGTCTCCTTCTCCTTCTCTCATTTCTCTTCTCTCAAGTTTTTCTCATTCTTCCTCATATCTTATTGCCAGTCCCAGAGGGTGGTATTTACTTTGTTCCAGTCCCATTCCGAGTCTCAGTCCCAGTCCTAATCCCAGTCCCAGTCTGTCTCTGGTCTACTTCCCGGAAAAAAAGCATCGTAAATACTAATATAAACAAATTTATATACCAAATTTCAGGCAAATCGAATAGGACGTATGTAAGCAGGTATGTGGGTATTATTAATTCATGTCATTATTTCGGCTTCGCATGCATATTTATCAGTTTCGCCATGTTGATGCGACTAAATCGAAAATCACAACGAAAATTACTTTAAAGCTCTCAGCAACAGCTTTCAATTGATATCCATAATACACACACATACTAGGGGTATCCGCGTCCATGTTTTGGCCTATATCTCGAGACCCTAATCACCAATAGGCATGAAAACTACCCTCTACTAAAGCACTCATCAACAGCTTTCATTTGGTATCCATATTGTATAAACACATTCTAGGGGTGCCAGGGTCCACGTTTTGGCCTCTATCTCGAGACCCTAGTCACCAATAGGTATGAAAACTACCCTGTAGTAAAGCACCCATCAACAGTTTTCGTTTGATATCCATATAGTGTAAACACATTACAGGGGTGCCCGGGTCCACGTTTTGGCCTATATCTCGAGACCCTAATCACCAATAGGTATGAAAACTACCCTATACTAAAGCACTCATCAA